>NC_142501.1:148388787-148633787 GCF_057876585.1 Rhinolophus sinicus | reverse complement strand
AAAGGGAGAAAAAAAAATAAGCTTTTAACTTATTGACATATTGAAAAGAGGAAATAAGTTCAAGTTTGATAAAAAAGTCGTTTTTAGAAAATGTGTAAGTTCAATTTTTCTAAACACTATAACCAACCATCTTTAAATGTTTGTGCTTAAATCTTCTATCTTTTATAATTATCCCCCAGATAAAAGTAGGCACTTCAAAGCATTCCCAAAAATCTACAGAAGCATTATTTCTCACTTATAAAAATCAAGTACATGTATTTTGTTCCTTTGTTTTATTGTCTATTAAGAATAGAGATATTAGCTATGAGAAGAAAGGAACAAGTAGATATATGTTATATGCAGCAGAATTATTTAAAATTGCATTTTTGCCTATCTTTAAAAATTGTCAATTAAAAAAACAAGGGAACTTCATTCTAATTTTATATTCAAAAATGATCTAATGGGAGGTTAGATTCTAATGGGAAAGAAATAGAATACATTACAAGGAAAAAATTAGTTTTTCTTTAGTTGTGTGCACTTGTTACGTAGAATTACAGAAAACTAATGCATTGTCAGAAATTATTACAAAAAAGATGAATATAGGAGATTTGATCTTAGCTATGAAACCATGTAAGGGAAATACTTGGGGTCTTTAGGTATCAGATATTCTTTCATTCCTTCTTTTATGTAATAGATATTCCGGTTACAAAGAAAGGTACAATCCTGACCTTGGAAGGTTTCATATCATAGTGAAGAAAATGCCAATTTGTAAAAACTGAGACAAGGTATGCTAAATTTTATAACGAAAGATTTTACAAAAGATTGTGCACTGCAGATTCAAGAGCTGTTACTTCTAGTAGGATGGGAAATGAGAGGGGGTATTAAAGAAACCCTTTTGGGTAAGGTAGCATTCAAACTGGAATTTAGAAGAGGTGCAGGCATTGTGGAGGCAATATCGGCAGAGATTAAGTATTAGCAGGGGCAGAGAAGCAGTGCAAAACCAAAGAGGAATGAATGAATAAAGCATAGGGTACATTATAGGTGGAAATGTGTTGGTAGGACAGAAGTTTATTTGAGATTGTGTTTGAATGGGCTTTAGGGGCCATATAAATAATTTTGGAGCTTATTGCATGAATAAAAGAGTGCTCTGTTACCTTCTTAAGTAGGGTGTGAAATGACTAAATGTTTGTTTCAGAATTAACTCTTTTGAGATACAGGGAGGGGAACAAGGAGATACTGGACAAAGAGGCTAGTATCAAGGATAGCAGTTACCGTAGGAGCCATTCACTGTTATTTAGGCCAGAGATAGAAGAGGGACTGGCTGGAAGCAGTAGCAATAGTAATAAAAAGAGAACATACTGGGAAAGTAGAACAAAAAACAAAAACAAAAAACATAATGGCTTGTTGATGCATGAGACAGATGAGTAAAAGAGAGGAAGGAATCAAAGATAACACTAAATTGCCCAGTTTTTCTGATATCTAGTCCTAGAGAACTATATATTCATTTTATCTGATATCTCCTATGGAGAAATTTGCATGACTTCACTTTCTTTACAAACAATTTAATTCCTCCTTCTTCTCGGTTATGTCTGCAACTTTATAGATGCTTCTGTTGTCCCAATCACATTGTAATGCATTTTTTCAGACCTCTCTCAGGAGAGATCAAGGTAAGAATATATTAAAACAAACAAATTACTAAAGGAGTCAAAGTGAAATTACCTAAACTACTATCAAGTAAAAAGTTACTATTGAGGTGTTATATTAGAAATTAAATAAAGACTATATTTACATATGATATTCGGTTTCTAGTTGTACAAGGCATGTTGTACTATTTTCAATGCTATCAGTTAAATGTGCAGAAATTAAACTGTCATGAAGCTATTTTATTTTTCCTTCTGCCTCAGATATATTGTCTTCACTATTAAAGCATATAATCTTTTCTACTTAATCATGAAACAAGTCTTAAAAATATTTATGTGTATAATTATAAAAGTAATAAAAGCTTAGTATAGAAAATGTTAAAAATGAAAAGATATATAAAAGATGGCATTTGACACGTAATCCCACCGAATAAATAGCCATTATTAACACTGCATTAATAATTTTACTGATCTCCCTATATATTTGTTTCCCTATATATGCCTGTGTATTGATCAAGTATTGAGAAGAATTTGTTGATCGTCTAGGTCTACATGTCAATAAAATATTGTCCCTTTTATTAAGAGTCTACGTAAGTTGTGATTTAGAATTTTCTTAGTATTTTTAAATAATTCACAGACAACAGTGCCCTAATATCATAGAGGCTGTTAATAATAAGACTCTTCGTTAGAATCTATACTTGGTTTCATTTGTGGGCAATATTTATAGCATACACAAATAAGAAATAAAGATTCTCACAAGATAATTTGGGTAATGGAAGTATTCTGAAACTTTAGTTTGAAAGTTAGTAGCACGTCAATTTAACATTTATTTAAAACATTTAAGGATTGTGATGTCTACATTTGAAAAATAAAAGACATTATAGTGAATGTGTGCAATTTCCAAACTGTTCTAATAAGTGGGAAAATTGCCATTGAAATTTATAGTCAAGGATTGGTTCCCTGGAGAGAGGATCTTATAATTAAAGTTATTTTCTCTTTAACAAGCTGAGCAAAAAATAGTAATATTAAAAACATAATATTTTATTATCATTGTTATTATTTCCATACATTTGAAAAATGTAATGATATTTAACTTTTTATGTCAATTTATGTCAATTCTATCAAAAATCATTAGTATTATTGATTTGCATTATTGAATAGTGAACAAAAATACAATCTTTATTTACCTCATGAACAAAAAATTTATAATGTACAGTATTTTATCCCCCATCTTGTCTTTATCTGTAGTCAACTTTAGGCTAATTGAATTCTTCAAGTATTAAGTGATATTATTTATATTATGCTTAATTACCTAACTGAATTTAATTATACATAAATTATTTTATTTTTATTATTTTTAACTCTCTCACTTATTATTTCTGTTAGTTTCAATATTAACAACATTAGCAAGTCAAATGTGAGAAATCTCAGGTATTAGAAAGGTTGTGGTGTGGGAAGAGAAAATTGCCTTTACCATGAAATTTCTAAATAGAACCTACCAGCTGTGCTTTAAATTACAAATGTATTTTGCCTTTGAGTATTAAGTATTAACAGCTGGTGAGTTGTTGAATTAGCAGAGTTTTATATGAGGGAGGGGGAAAGAAGTTAGCCATTTTTTTCATAATGTCTCATTAATTTTCAATACTTTTTAGGGTACTTAACACACATACACATACACATACACATACTCCATGTACTCTTCTACTTTTTATTGAAACAGGAGTACTAGATGTACATGTTGAAATTGCCCAGAGCAATATGTCCTGTAGAAAATATCCAATAGTTTCTGGGACCTCCCTGAGGCTTTTATTAACACACTGCTAGATCTCTATAACTGCATAGGGAGATGTTGCTGGTGGTCCAGCTGGCCAATTTATTGAAACCAGGACAAAACCCTAGTTTCTATTTAATTATCTGTGACATTGCTACAGCCCTAAGAAATGGGGCTGTCTGGTAATTTTGCTGTACTCTGAATCTGTTACAAGGTGAAAATGGTGAATTCAAGAAATTCATTGAGTTACAGGCCTGGAATGAAAGTTAATGCTTATTTTATTCATTGCTCTACCTGAATCCTAGGATGCAGTAAACTAATCCCAAGAAGATAGACATCTTATTTTTATCTTAAGGAATAAGATTCTGCACTCTTATTTGGAACCCAAGTCTCACCTATCTCTCCATCATCTTAGCCCAGAAGGTGTAGCCAACTTACTATTTGTTACTTCTCATTAAAAATGGATTGAACTTTCACTCATGTAACATCATGAAGACTTAATATCGATTACCAGAATAAAGACCTATTAAATTTTTCTTACAGTCTTGCTATTTAAACTCCTGTATTTCTGATGTGGAAAAGTCTCAAGTTCCTTTGATTCTCTCCTGAACACTGTGTTTTAACAGAGTCTCTTTATTATTGAAATGGAGAATATATGAGTAAACTAAGTTTCATCACAGTGCTGGTCTTTTAAAGGGGTCTTTATTTTACTTTTTGAAAATACTTAGATCTATTAAGAATATAACTCCATTATTTCCCCTGGAAGAACATGCATTGTGATACACATTAAAAAAATAAAAAATTTGTTCCACCTTTTGTGGAATAGATTTTAGTGGCATCATTGGCTTCTCTAGACATGGAAATTAAAGTGTGTAGAACAATGTACTAAGGCTTAAAACACATAGCTAAAACAATAGCAACAGCAAAATAATGAACTAAAACCAGATAAATGAAAATTATGACTTTGAATATCTGTGACAACAGAATAGTTACTTCCTTCACCACTGAATATGGGTTAAAGGGTTCAATTGTGTTAAGAAAGAAGCCTGCGTTACTTACAACTACCATGAAGGAAATAAAACACTTGCATTTGTATTGCTGCTTTAACTAGTGTCTGTTTCAATGTTGTTCAGTTTCGTCTATTACTCTAGAATATTGTATAATAGGGGCCTTTCAGAAATAAAGATGAACAGTCACTAATTACTGAATTAAATTGGGCACAAGCTCTGCTTTCCTGCCCATTCGTAAGAAGGTAGGCATACTGACACTGAGTTAGAGCCAAGAAATGGAGAGTCCAATGTTTGTAAATATTCTTCTTAACGGAAGCAGGTAGAAGAAATTGTCTATGTACATTTATGAGTAGTATTGTAAGTTCTGAGGGTTGGAATAGAATCAGTAAGTCCCTACAATACTAAGTCTCTTAGCCAAGGTAAGACCCTGACTTGCATGGATGATATCGCAGAAAATTGCACAATCTTTGCTAGAGAACCGGGGGTTGGGTTCAAAGAATTTGTGATGAGATATGCTGTGTCAACTCCTGTTCTGTGAGGCCACAGCATGGATGCTAAATGTCTACAACCTTGGCTGCTTTGAATAAATATATATGTATATATATATATATATAAAATGTTTTACCACTCTACAGCACAAAATTGCTAAACATGCTAAATGAGAATCCACAGAGATGTGTACACATACTGCACGGCAAATCAATGATAATATATAATACAGAAAATGTAAGATGAACATTATAAACATTAGAGAATCTATGTCAGTCATGTGTGTGATGTATATGTATGTTGTGTGTATATACTTAAAACTGTGTACTTAAAAATAAAATCCAGTGCTAAAGACAGAGTGACTTGATGCAATAAACTGTGTGTGACAGATTTGTGAATTCCTTGGAGGAAAAGTGTAAATTTCTTGTCATTTTAAGGAAGTATTTTATAACATTAGTCATTTATCCTTTGATTCAATTTTTGCTTTTTAAAATTCCACTGAAATAGTTCAGCCTGATTAGGTTATACCTTTGTTGTTAATGGCAAATTTAATAAATACTGTGAAGGTAAAAGACAGCCATTTAGCTATTATATCAAATGACTTTATAAAAGTGCAAACAATATTCAAAATTATACCTGCCAGTGTTTATTTTGGTCTGCCTTGGATGGTTTAGATATTAAGTTACTTCATTCTAACTACCACCCTGTTGGAGGAGGTCATCAAGAGGACATACACACTGGTTGACCTGTGAGTTGAACAAGGTCAATCAGAGGCTCCTCACAGCTTCCCCTGTCCTTGGAGGGTATGCTTTGCCCACCATTACCACAGCCAGAGCTATTTTAAAGGACTCAGAGTTCAAAGAGCAATGTGTTGTTGAGACCTTCTGGACAGCATATGTGACTGAACCTAATTAGGACATTTAAATAACTTTCAAGATTCTGGAGGCTGAGTTTAGCGATCTACTCATTTTAGGATTGCCCAAGACAAACCTCCTATGTAAATTATCTGGCTCATTAAAATCACCTCTACCAGTCTGGAATGGTCTGTCTCCTTCTTTGGTTTCTCCTCTCTTCTGTGTATGGGTGCCTATATACAAACCAACAATCCCTATGTGATGTGTACTATTATTATCTCCATTTTATGGATGAGGAGACTTGCTCTATTGTCTGTTCCAAAGACAATAAATATAGAGCCAGAGTAAAATTCTAGGCAGTTTGGCTGCATTGACTATTTTATTTTAGTAACTACAAAATAATTAATCTCACTTGTGAAAAATCACACCCTTCTGTAGATCGGAGACACCATAACTATATAATGTTTAATCTAAACTGAGGCTTTAACCTTGCCAGGAAAATCTGTGTGGAACTGTTAGGTTGAAAAGAAAAATACAGTAGAATGTAATGATAAAGTAACTTTATTCCTCCCATAACTGTCCTTTTAAACCTATTGTGTTTGGCTAATTTCTCTCTGTCCATTGGATGATATCTGGGGCAGGATCTAGGACATTTTTGTTCACTCTCTCAGATAAGATGTTCTCTGGTCACTTTAGTCACAATTAAATTTTATTTCTGTATGATAGGGTTCAACATCCTACTCCAAAATATAGTACCTTGACATATTGACTATTTGAAGCTGGATGGAGTTGAGAAATGGCGGGTGCAAGAAAGACTCTCTGATCTGTATTGTCTCTCAAAAGTAGGTTGTTAGACCCTCATGTGAGAGTTAGCCATCCCATATTCCGAGGAAAAGAGCATCCTTTCTTCCAAAGTGAGTGATGCCGAGAGGAATTCAAACGAACAGATATTCATAAGTGTCTTTCTGTTGATTACCCTTAGCTCATATCCTTTTGTCTTATGACATTTTTTCCATGACTTCCCACATTTCATCAAACCTGCACAAAAATGCTCAGGTTTGACAGCTTCTTGGGTCTTCATTTCTTTATGAAGGCTCTTGTGTGACATATTAAATACATTTGTATGATTTTTCTCTTGGTAATCTGTCTTCCGTTACAGAGCTCCAGCTGAGAACCTAGAAAGGAAGAAGGAAAATATTTTTTTATCTCCCTTATGGTTATTAAAATATCTATTCTCATGTAATAGTGAAAACAATAAACTTAAAAATTCATACTTTTCTCCATTTCTCCATATTTCAGCTAGAGGCTTACAGTGGTTGAAGACAGTGATCAGCCTCTTGTATATTTTTTTTTCCAATTTTTATTATGGACACATAATATCTATCAAAATGGAATAAATTTTATAGTTATTACTCATATATACACACACATCAATAACGCTACAAACCTTTTGCTATTCCTGTTTCATCAGATGTCCACCCCTTTACTAACACCCCATCCCTCCATCAGTTCATCTTATTTTTTGATAAATTTCAAACTAAATTGCAGACATCAGAACATTTCTAAATATTTCAACATGCACATCTTTGAATTCAATATTTATATACAGTTCTTTTTCTCTGATTCTCAAATTTACACACAACAAATGCCACAGATTTTATTATAGACTTTATGAATTTTGAAAAATTCAGTCTTGTAACTCAAATCAAGATATAAAATAGTGCCATCATCCCCAAATTTTGGTCATCCACTTTACATTCACCCCTCATACCTCCTACGAGAGGTAATTATTGTTCTGATATTTTGGAGCATATATTACTTGTGTCTGTTTCAGAACTTTAAATAAAGTCAAATAGTAGGATCTTCTTTTATTGGTGAGCAGTATTATATTGTATGGATATACATCATTTCATTAGTTCAGTCACCTGTTAATGGACTCAGATGTTTCCAGTTTTTATCCATTACTAATAAAGCTACTTTGGAACATTTGAGTATACGTCTTTTGTGTACATATATTTTCATTTTGGAGATAAATACCTAGTAATGTAATTATAGGACCATTGGATACGTTTATGTTTAGTTATATGAGATATTTCTAGAATTTTTTACAAGGTGATTGTACAAGTATGAGACATGGTTGCTCTACATTCTTACCAACTGATGGTGACATCAGTCAATTTATGTTAACCAGTCAGGAGGGTGTGCAATGGTAGTTCATTACGGTTTTATTTTTCATTTCCCTAGTGATTAATGATGTTGAACACCTTTCATGGGCTCACAGTGTATTTAAAATGTTCTTTAAATGCAAATTAGGGCAAACTGCTTGATTGATTTTAATATCTGTCTCATATCTGAGTCTGGTTCTGATGATTGCTTTGAATTTTCAGAATTTATTTTTCCTTTCCCTTTTGTATGCTTCATAATTTTAATTGGAAGTTTGACATGTTGTTGTATAGGACAGTAGATACTGAGGCAAATATTTTGTTTTGCTTGTATTAATTGAACTTCTATTTGGCTAGGCCTGTGCTGTGTCGGCTTCTGATAATCTAGTCAGGAGCTGAGCTGGGTTCTATGCCCCTTTTTGTTATAATTACTCTCATTGAACCAGAGCCTTCAATTTCCTGATGATAACTTGGTTTTGAAGTGTGGGTTAATTTGCAGAGCTTTTTTTATTTGTTTGTTTGCTGGTTATTTGTTGCCTCAATATCTGCTCTCATCTTGGCCTTGGATTTCCTTTTTGTGCTGTGTCCTAGAGAGAACCTTTCTCTTGCAATTCGCCCAGCTGTATTTCATTATTATGTTTATTCCATGCTAGTTAGCCTGTGGTAGCTGTTGAGGGTGGGGGCGTTCTTTGATGTTCTGATTTAACCTCAGTTTCCAGAGGAACTATAAGAACTACGCACCTGAGTCTCTGTCTCCTTAGCGTAGACTTTACAAGAGTTACTTGCCCTCTTAGAGCTGAAGTACTGGACCTAGTGTGTGTTCCTGCAACTTCTCTTACGGATAGTGCTGATTTTGTTTTTGTTTGTTCTGTTGTTCTTTTCCCCAGCTGTGTTGGGTTTCCTCAAATGTTCTAAAGGCCCCAGGTAACAGTTTTTATTGTTTTTACCCCACAGATTAAGGTTTGTTATCTGAAAGGAAGATGGGGGAGATCCTTCTCTGCAAACTTCCACAGCACCTGGTATTCCCCTCCCCCAGCGCAACAGAAAGCTTCTTCCGGGTTTTATAGGATCTTCTCTGAGCACCTTGTAGAGTGTGTGGAGGAGAAGTCAGCAAAAGGTATGAACTCACTTCCCTATATTTATTACTTTCAAGGGTTTCAAACTTTCACATATGCCTACACTTGACTTTTAGATATTTCAAACGTTGTAGCTGTACTGGTTTATATGGTGTTTTACTGCATTTGTCCCCGGTAAGCAAACGCTGGAGTTCCGTTTCTTTAGGTGTTTGTGTTTCTACAGATTTGGGGTTACTTGTTTGCCTTGTGATTTCTGTTTGGCGGGTTCATGAGAAGTTGCGAATTGAACTTTGTCCAGCTTTTGCCTTGTAAGGGTGAGAGGGATACTCATGTGTCTCTCTACAACTCTGAATTGAATCTGGAAATCTCCCAGTTTTATTTTAATTAATTATGTCCCTCTCAATCTGGTATGTCTTTCTCCATTATTTTGTTTTTAATCTGTTTGTGTCATTATATTTATAGTAGATTTCCTGTAGGAAGCATAGAGTTGAGTCTTGCTCTCAATCCCTGAAAATATGTTTTCTTTTTTTTCAGTTTAACCACATACATTTAATGTAATTATTGATATAGTTAAGTTCAAATCTACCATCTTGCTATTTTTGTTTTATTTGTACCACCTATGATTTATATTTTTCCTCATTCTGCCTTCTTTTGGATTAATTGAATGTTATTTATGATACCATTGTACCTCTTATTTGCTTGTTAGATACATGCCTTTAGGGTTATAACCCAATTTATGATGACTTAAGATTGATATTAGGTTGGTGCAAAAGTAATTGCAATTTAAAAGGTTAAAAATAATTGCAAAAACCACAGTTACTTTTGCACCAACCTAATAGTATGATCTTTTAAAATGATCACAGTCTACCTTTAGCTGATATTTTGTTATCTGAAATACAGTATAAGGACATTATTACAACAGTATACTTCCATTTCTCCCCTTGTGGACTTTATACTATTGTTGTTATAGAACCCACAATACATTGTTGTTATTTTTGTTTAAGCTGTCAATTATATTTGAAAGATAAAAAGTCTTTATATATATCCATGTAGTTACCAATTAGCTTGCTCTTTATTCCTATGTGTACATCTAGATTTCCATATAGTATGATTATCTCTCACTTCAAAGACTTCCTTTAACATTCTTGCAGTGTATTTGTGCTAGCTACTAATTTATTTGGCATATTTGGCACTGTATATCTTCCAATGCATTTATTTTTAAAAGCTATTTTTGCTGGCTAACGAATTCTTGGTTGGCAGGTTTGTTTTTGGTCCCCCCCATCCCGCCCAGCATTTTAAAGCTGTTTCTTCACTGTCTTCCACTTGGTTAAAAAAAAATAATAATAATTAAAAAAAAAAATTGGCTGTCATCTTTTTTCTTGCTTTTCTATATGTTTTTTTTTTTCCTAGCTACTTTTGAGATTGATTCTCTCTCTCTCTCTCTCTCTCTCTCTCTCTCTCTCTCTCTCTCTCTCTCTCTCTCAAGCCCTTGAGGTAAGTGACCATGTTAGTCTTTTTCCTTACTGTTTCCTTGGCACTATCAATTGCCTGACTCATTATAAGTGCTTAATAAATACTTGTCTATTGGATGGAAGGCATATAGTGCTTAGCATTGTTCATTGCACTGAATAAGTACATGCAAAAGGGTATCCTGGATAAAGAGCCACTCTGTAAATAAAGATTGAGTTTGTCATGACAGCAAACATAAGATAGTTTATATCTGTCTCACATATAGGAAATTCAAATATAAGCATCCCTGGGCTGGTATGGCATCTCCATGGTAAATAGGAACCCTAGTTCCTCTATTTTGTTGCTTGCCATTCTCAAAATATAGCTTCCACTTCAATTGCGAGATGTCTGCTTGAGTTCCTGCCATCACGTCTGCATTTCAATCTGTGGGAAGAATGAATGAGTCTAAATAAAAAGGGGAGCAAAAGGGGAATGTCAATTATTTCTTAGAGAAGTTTTCTCAAAACTGCCATATAATATGTTACGTTACATCCCATTGCTCAGAACTTAGTCATGTGGCCACAGCTAATTACAAGAAAGACTGATAATGTAGTCTTAGTGTGACCAGATGAAAATCAGAGCTACTATTACTCTGGGATGAGAGAAGGGTACAACAGATGTTGGAGGACAACTTGCTGTCTCAGCCATCGTCACCGATGACAGACCTCTATCCTCTTAGGGTGGGGAGAGGTGAGGCAAGTGGACATATATATTAGTTAGCAATTGTCACACTAGTGCTGCACAATAATACACTCCAAAGCTCAGCGGCTTCAATCAACAATCACTTATTCTCCCTTATGCATCTACAGGTCAACTGAATCAATAGGAGCTGGGCTGGGCTTGACTCCTCACTGTGGGCTGGGCTCAGATATGCCCCCATGTGACCCTTCCCTCTAGACAGAAGAGTCCACACCTACCTGGGGAAAATTATCTCTAACATCACAGTAGTTTTTTTTTTTGTTTTTTTTTTAATAATTATGTGTTCATAGGAAATTGCAAAGATTGTACGGACAAGTCCCATGTACCCTTTATCTAGTTTCCCCAATAGTTACGTCCTACAAAATTGTAGTATACTATCAAAACCAGAATCTAACATTGGTTCAGTGTATGTGTGTGTGGTTCTGTGTCATTTTATCACATGTGTAAATTCAGGTAACCACTACCACTATCAAGATACAGAACTGTTACACCACAGAAATCTCCCTCGGTACTCCTTTATAGTAAGTCACACCTAACTCTAACCATTGCCAACCATTAATCTGCTCTCCCATCTATATAATGGTGTCATTTTAAGAATGATATATAAATGGAATCATATAGTATGTGACATTTTTATATATTTTTCTTTTATTCATCATAATGCCCTTGAGATCCATTTAAGACGTTTTTGTTTGTCAATAGTTCAATCCTGTTTATTGGTGAGTAGTGTTCTATGGTATAGATGCACAACAGTTTGTTTAAACATTCACCTACTGAGTGACATTCTGGTTATTTCCAATATTTGGTTATTACATATAAAACTGCTATGAACAGTTGTGTAGAGAGTTTTGTGTGCACACAGTTTTCATTTCTCTGGGATAAAGGTCCAGGAATATAATTGCTGGGTCATACGTTAAATATAGGTTTAATTTTCAAGAAACTATCTTTCAGAGTAGTTGTATCCTGAAAGATCCAGTTTATCTGCATCCTTGTCAGTATTTAAAATTGCCCTTGTGTTTTATCTGTTCTAATATGTATATGAGGATTTTCTTTTTGTCATTGGTTTTAAGCAATTTATTTAAGATGTGCCCAGCTTTAGTTTTTGTCATGGTTTTTGTGTTTGAGGGAGGTTGTTGAACTTCTTATATCTGTACGTGTGTTTGTGTATAATATATTACGTATTATATATAATATATACATTTTTCATAAAATTTGGAAAATTTCTGGCCATTATTTATTTAAATATTTTTCTGTCACCCTTTCAATTCAGTGACTCCCATGCACATATCTTTGGATGTGGGAATTGTCCGAGTTCACTTATGCTCTTTTCTTTTTTTTCCCAGGCTTTTATCTTTATATTTTATTTTAGATCATTTCTACTGTTAAGTCTTCTAGTACAATAATATTCTGTAATGTCTAATTTTCTGTTAATTCCATCCAGTTTATTATTGATCATAAACATTATGTTTTCTTTTCTAGGCTGTATTATAGGTATTTACTTTTCTATAGTTTTGATGCCTCTACTTAATGTACTAAATCATTCTATATTCTTGAACAAATGGAATTATAGTTATAATTACTCTTTTCTTACTATACTATTTGTCTATTTCAAGTTCAGTGTTCTACTTTTTTATAACAGCTTTATTGAGATATAATTCACATATCACAATATTTACCCATTTAAAACATACAGTTCAATGTTTTTAAGTGTATTCACAGAGTTATGTGAATGGTTTTTAGTATATTTAAAGAATTATCAACACAATCTAATTTCAGAACATTTTCATCACTCCAAAAGAAATCTCACATATTTTAGCAGTTGTTTACCACTCCCATAATTCACAGAAACCATTAATCTACTTTCTTTCTTTTTTATTTATTTTATTTATTTTTTATTTTTTTTATTAGTTTCAGGCGTACAAAACAATGCTTTCTTTCTTTTTAGATTTGCCTGTTCTGGACATCTCATTTAACTGAATTCGTAATATGTATGATATTTTATTACTAGCTTCTTTCATTTAGAATAATGTTTTCAAGGTCCATCTATGGTGTAACATGTATCAATAATTCTCTATTTTTTATTGCCAAATAATATCTCATTATAGGGATATAAACATTGTCTTTGTTTAATAGTAGAATGAGTTTCAGTGTTTTCCTTAAAATGCTACTAATAACATTTGGTACAAGTTTTTATGTGAGCATGTTTTTAATATTAGGTTGATACCTAGGAGAATTGTTGGGTAATATGGTAAATCTATATTTAACATCAGAGAAATTGCCAAACTACTTTCTCAAGTGGCTGCACCATTTCACATTTCTGTTTTGTGAAAGGGCTGTACATGCAAAGCTGCCTCAAAATGCCAAAAGAATAGAGGGGCCAAGGAACAAGGCAGACAAGTCCAGCTTGTCATTGTAGAATTTGATAGGGAACTTACATACAAAATCCAATCTCAGGCAGAAGTAAAACAAAATGGATTCCCGCACCTTCTGACCCCCAGACCAAGTGCTTATATTTCCTAAGGAGTGAAAATGTGTGGATGATCAAACGGACCAGGTGCTGAGAGGATTTGGTACCAGGGTAAGTTAAGAGATAAACAGCATCGAGGTCACCTCACCTCCGAAAGAACTAATGGGAGTCCTGTGATCAGCACAGAGCTCTACGTCCATATTCAGAGCTCATCGTGGGGAAGGGCCTGGGTTCACCCAGATGTCAAGATGGCGTGTTAGCTTTAAGATGGAGTCGCTATGTTCCACACTGTTGACATCAGCCATACTTGAGTGTTCTAATGGTTCCACATCCTTGTCAACACTTGTCATTTTCTATCTTTTTTTATTATGCCATACTAGTGGATGTATAGTGATATTTCATTGTGTTTTTGATTTTTATTTCCCTCATGAGTAGTGATGTTGAGTATCCTGTCATGTGATCCATTTCTCAAGAGAAAAAATTCTACATTGTGTCATTGTCCTGACAAACATTTTTTCCATATAGTAGTTTACTGATGTTTTAGTTGTTTCAGAAAGGAGTGAAATCTGAATTATTTTTATGTCATCTACCTAAAAAATGAAAGTCCATTGCTACAGTATTAAATAAAATTATTCTAATAATTCACAAAGGTTAATTAGAATTACATTACCTTTGTAATCATTTCAAATCAAGTCTGACATCTGTAATACATGTTGTAGTTCAATCCACAGCAAACATATCTTGCTGAGAGTGACCTGAATTACAGAATTAGAGCAAAAGATAAAACAGACAGCCATTTCATCCAAAATTACAAGAGCTTGCATTTATTGTATTGACTAAAATAGAGTTACCTATTTGACCAATATTTTTATTTTCACATATGTTTAATAAATTAACTGTAATTTCCTTGGCTAATTATTTAAATCACATACATAACATGAATGTACTTATAAGAGTGATAAGTTGAAATTATAACTTCAGGAAACACAGGTAAAATAACTGTCTGACTGTTTCAAAGTACTGTGGGTTGAATCATGTTCCCCCAAATTCATATGTTGAAGGCCTAACTCCTGGCACCTTAAAATGTAACCTTATTTGAAGAACAGATTTTTTGACAAAGGCAATTTATTTAAAGTGAGGTTATTACGGTGGGTTCTCATACAATATTACTAGTGTCCTTATAGGAAGAGGAGACTTAGACACAGAAAAAGGTATAGAGGGAAGACAATATAGAGACATAAGAAAAGATAGATATCTATAAGCCAAGGAGAAAGGGCTGGAACAGATTATATTATATTATAAACTTCCTTTATAGTTCTCAGAAGGAACAAACCCTGTTGTCACTTTGACCTTGGACGCTTGGACTCCAGAGCAGATAGATAATAAATTGCTATTGCTTAACCACCCAGTTTGTGGTACTTTGTTATGGCAGCCCTAGCATACACAAAGGAATATAAAGTGAATTAGTTTACTTCAGGAACCCAGCCCTGCTTTTGCCTCCATTACTTTGTCCTTTGCTATCACTTTGAGTGATATTTCATTTTTGTTAGTCTTTCAGTAAGCTACAGAACAAATGTTGACATTTTTACAATGCTGACACCATGTTAAGCCCCTGTCTACTCCTGGCAGGTATTTTCTTCCCTAGACAAGAACATTTTACCCAGTGACAGAACCTAACACAAAGCAGTAACCTGCCAGAAGCTTTAATATATCTATGGCAACAAGATTGGAATGCCATTTACTGCTAAAGTTCAAATCAACAATTCTGTGGAAGGAGATGCTACAATCCCAAATAGCTCTTTTAAACAAAGCATAAAGAAGCCATGGTCTCTCTTCCTTTCTCCCTCCCTCCCTCTCTTCCTCCCTTCTTCCTTCCTTTCCTCCCTTTCTTCCTTTTTCCCTCCCTCCTTCCCTCCCTTCTCTCTCTCTATCTCTCTCTCTCTCTTTCGATGACTTTTGTTCAATTAATTTTTGAAGGCATACGAGAATATACCAAAATCTGTATTAAGATACTTCTTTCTGGAGTGAATTGCCAATGTACCTCTGTTTACCAAAACAAGGAGACATAAATTTAATAAAATGAACAGATTGAAATAATGAAAAATAAATAAATAGGGAAGAAAAAATTACTTCCACTATCTCACATACTTGTATTTCTACTTTCAGTTCATATGTCTGTTTTCACTTAAATGCTGAAAAAATTGGTTTGCCAAGCATTAGAGTTCAAGTAAGTAAATTTGGAAGAAACAAAGATTTTTTTTTCTATAACTTAATGTTTTCCTTTACTCTCTTATTGTTTGCATGGTTTCTGATGAAAAGTCCTTTATAATTCTTATCGTTATTCCTCTAAAGGTAAGGCATTTCATTATTTTTTTTTTCAAACTTTCCGTTTTATCTTTTGTATTCAGCAATTTGAATATGATATGCCTAGATGTGGCTTTTTGGTATTTATTAATGGTTGGTGTTTTTTGAACTTCCTGGATCTCTGGTTTTTGTTTGTTTGTTTGTTTTTGTTATTTTGAAAATTTCTAGGCCATGATTAATTCAAATATTCCTTTTCCATTTCTTTCCATTTCTTTCTTATCAACCAGTGACACAATTATGCATATATTACACATTTCTCATCATATATATTTTAACTGTCCTAGCAGTGTGGTGCAAGGAATTTCCTACTCATGCTAATACTTTTCAGCCTCCAGCAATTTGTCAAAATAACCATTACACAAAATTAACATGTAAGTGTTTTTACTAGTAGTTTCTGCTTCAGATAAGCAGATCTCAGCCATGACTGGATTCACCTTTCTCTCCAGACTTTTGTGTGGTGGTGCTACCTGTGACATCAGTTCTCTGATGTGTTCAGACAAGCCATTGATTTTTATTTTGTTTAACTTTTTCTTGTAAGGACAGGAATGATGACTTTGAAGCTCTTTTCATTTCAGAGCTTAAGCCAGAAGTTTAATTTAAATGTTGAGAACAATGCAATATGAATAGATAGATAGATAGATAGATAGATAGATAGATAGATAGATAGATAGATAGATAGATAGATGATAGATAGATAATGCTATTTAAGTTGAGATTAGTATACATTTAAATATAATCAGATAAAAGAGGGTTTTTGACACTATACAAATCTTGCTACAGTTTGAGTATTCTGATATTGTTTTTTATATCTTTCTTCAAGCATGTAGTTTTGACAATATTGATGTAAAATATTTTGAATTTTTTAGGGAACGTATGGTCTTTTTGTTGTTATTACAGAAATGGAGAATTCCCTTAAGGAGCAAATTAATAGATTTCCTCCATAATGTTGATGAATTCTGACCAATTCCATTATTTCTTTAGGGTAATACATTTTACCTAAATCAGTAAGTACTTTATTAATATGTTTCAGAGAACATGAAGAAATATACTTTATAATTAATCTCTAAAGAAAATCTTATGAAACAAACATTAGGTTGGTGCAAAAGTAATTGCGGTTTTTACAGTTATTTTTAACCTTTTGAACCACAATTACTTTTGCACCAACTTAATATACACAACTTCTGGTTCTTTATAGTTACTACTCTTCCTTTGTGTATCCCTAATTGTTTCTGTACCAGACAACTTTCCCAGTATTGTTATTTTTAAGATATGCTGTACACATTTAAGACACCTATGATTTAGGTGATCATCCTTGTTTGTCCAGTACAGTCCTGATTCACTATTCATTATACCCCCTGTTTTACTCTCAAGAGTTATTCTGATTTCGATGAGAGGATAAACTGTTTGGTCACTGTCTCATATTGGTCACTTATCCATATTCATGGTAGTACTCAAATTTTCCCTTGTATTACTGTAGATATCATTGCTAATATGATAGCTACTAGTCATCAATTTGATTGAAAATATATGAGAAATTGGAGATGTTGAAATGAAAATTCCGTTGGCAAGCTAGTCAATGTCCATTAGGATTGTAGCATGATACAATATTTTACATTACAAAAATAACACTTAAAACACAGGAAAATGAAGGTTTCCTCTACTAACTCTTCACTGGATAAAATATTTGCTTACATAAAATACCAGTGAAAGTAGTTATAAAAAACTGATAATTATGCATCGTGGTTGAAAAGTCATATTTAGGGTAAAAAATGTATCAAAATTTCTATAGCCATAGTTCTAACAGGCATAGTAATTTATCACATGGAGGATTTAAAAAGTAATAAATATTTTAAAATCAAATTTTTATTACTGAAATCCTGTCATAAACATTGAAATTGTGTAGAATGACAAATTATTTAAGAATCTGAAATACAAGTTTTTATAAATGTTACTAAAAATGACACAATACTTTTCTTATTTATTTTTAAATATTCTTTTTAAAAAATTCAAATATTATTTATATCCTATATTATTCAGCTGTTAGCATTACAATAGATTTGTTTCAGTCCAAAAGTCTTCTTGGCTTAGAGATTAGTAAAATGAATCTGAGTAAAGCACTATCACAATTCACAATGTAACAACAAACCTATGTATCTAAGGAATTCATTCTTACTATTCTTTGTACAACTAACAATTTCATAAGTTGAAATTTAAATGAAGTTACTATCAAGTTTTTAGCACATAAATATTCAACTGCCCAATTTCATTCTTCGTAAGGAAGTTCTTTTACAGCCCTTTTTTGTGACGGGGCTTCTGCTTCTGTGGGTATATGGCAGGAGGAATTGTTCCCTGTTGTTACTGTAATAGCTTTCTGCACTTTTTGACTTTGTTGACCACAATCATTTGTCTCATGAATTAAGTGCTGTACCTGCATTGATTTATCTGATATAGCACTTGTCTTGGTTTAAATTTAATTATTTTCTTGTGTATGCAGCTTGTTGCATTAGGTTTCATGTATTTACCCATCTAAAATATATTTTCTCGTGTATTGCTGGAGCACCTGGCACCTCAAAATGAATAAGAGTTAAATTTATAAATAATAAACCTATCCATTTAGCCAGAAAACTATTATATTTCCACACTAGCAACTGTAATCACCTGCTAAATAAGATCACATTTATACCTAACTGTCTGAATCAAAGCAGTCACAAAATAAAATTTATTCAGATTGTTCCCAATTCAATTTACTTAAAGTCTCAACGTCCGTAGTCATTTCTTTATCAACATAGTTGTAAGCTCTGTTTTTAAAATATTTTGAAGTTAAACAGTAATGTTTCTTGGAGTACATCTGCCACAATAGTGGTTTAAGAAAGTGCCTCATGCTGAATGCTTTCTGTGGTTGGTATATTCTATAATATGGAGACTGGTGGTGTAATGGCAAAGAGCTTGATGAGGTATTTAATCCTGATGGGAATTTTAGGGCTTATTCTCATGTACATCTTATAGCATGATGAGACTAAGATTATGACATTATATGGAGTTGTTGGGATAGATACAGCTTTGTGAACTTCCCAGCTATTCATAGTCAAAAACCTATTCTCTTTGAATCATGGGACGGCTTACCTGGGGGCGCCATAAGAAGGTTTTGGATAGGATCTCTGTCCTGTATGCTTTCCATTCTCGAGGAACTATACAGTAGAGCATGCCTTGCAGTGAGGATTTTTGCACAGCTCAGGGAAAATTGCTTTTAAATTTGTATTGGGAAGCTACATAATTCACATTCCATATTCTACTTCTTGATAACAGGGGTGGAGGGAAATTGTGTAACATAATTTATGTGTTATTTTTCATCTTAACGATAAGCCCGTAAAGCAGCTTGGCTAAGATGGCACAGTTAATGACTGACAGAGCCAGAAAGCAGGATAGGCCTTCCTGGCCTCTATGCTGAGGCCCTTTCTCCCTGATAATATTATCTCCAACGCAGTAATTGCATTTCCAGAGCTATTGCAGGTGACGCCAAAAAACTTACAAGTATACATACTTTATTTGTAGCTGTAATATATAATTTCACACATAAGCTGTTGTTAATTAAATTGTAAATGCAGTAGTTGTTTTCTGAATGTTTAATCACGTCAAACTTTCCAAAAAGTTTATAGCAAGATATATGGCAAAGCTTAAAATGATATTTGTGAACTATGCATTGAACTCTGGCAATTACACACTTATTGCTTAACTTTTTCAATATAGTATTTGGATTTGAGGTAGATGAGTGGTACACATGTTTAAGCCAAAAGAGATGAGTTCTGCCAACCAGTTGAAATAGCTTTCAGGATAAATATAATTTTAAAACATGGTATTCCTTTTTCAGGTTTGAGACTACATGATAATACATGAGAATTGAGGTGGTAGGTTTTCTAAGCAGGATGGAAAAAGAACATATTCATAATCTGGTTTGAAAACTCTTATCTTTACATAAAGGGTAGAACATGGTTGAAACTAGAGAGGAAAGTGGTAAAATTGAGGTGGGATTTATTTTGAAAGTTTCCACTGTGCTCCATTTCCCCATCTTGAATGGCATATTTTTTTCCCTCTTACTTAAAGAAGAACTTTAAGGAAACTACTTAGAAAGGTTATATTATTCCCCTATAATTTTGGGACACATTGAATTGGTTTTAAACTGGCAATTGTAAAAACAGCTTCCAAAGTGGGCTAAAGTGGATTAAATCTGCCTGGTTTTGGGCATGTTTGGGAAATAATTTCATACCTCTATGCCTTGGTCAGAGTTTCATTATTTCCAGGGACTAGTCCTGGAAACCATAGTTAGACTAATGGCTAAGGATGGTTTTTAAAAGACTCTTGTCAAGAAGACTGTGCCAGAGGCAAAACAAATCAGCAGAATGAACGTGTATGTGGGCTACCAGATGCAGAAAATTTAATAAGATGCCAGTAGAAATGGAGGTAGTAAGTAGTAAATGAAGGGGAAAACACGCTTCAACCTCAGACTTGTAGTAGGAGGAATCTGTCAGGGTGCCCACCAAAGGAGGCAGGAGGGATAGGGTAAGCCATCAACATCTGCCAGAGTAAGAACCTTCATGGTGTTTATATTTGCACTTGTGACTATAATCTTAATTCTGGAGTGTATCAGTAAGCTCTTTCTGTGTAATGAATAACCCTGAAATGTATAGGTTAAGACAAGGAACATTTATTTCTCAGGACTTGAAGTATGAGCTCAGTGGTTCTTGTGTGAGTTGGATTGACTAATATTAGGGTTCAGCCGGCAGCTTACTTGAGGCTGGATAATCTAGTGTGGCCCCTCTCACATGGGTGGCAATTGGCTTGAAGTCAGAAAGGATAAATTAGATGATTTAGCCACATATTTCTCATGATCCAGAAAGATATTTCTGGTACATTCATGTGGAGATGGTCACAGTTTTCCCAAAAGCAGCAAGAGAGGGCAAGCCCCAATACACAAGTTCTTTTAAGTCTCTGTGTACATAACATACTGTTGTATTCTCCGAAGTGATTCACACAAACAAGCATAGGGTCTGGAAAGGGTATGGACACAAAGAGGGAGAATATTTTGGCAAATTTGCAAACATCCTATCATATGGACACTTTAGAGGCATTTTAGGTATGCTAACAAAAATTAGGGGAGGCAAAAATACTCAACTTTCCATGAAATGTAGAATGTTGACTGTTTTTGCAGGACCGTGTTTATTTTTAATGTTTGTTTTATTGAATTTATTAGGTTGACATTATATAAACTTCAAGTGTACAGTATTATAATATATCATCTGTATATTACATTGTGTGCTCATCAAAGTTCAGTCTCCTTCCATCATCACATATTTGACCCTGTTTACCCCCTTTCCCACTGGTAACCACCATACTGTTGTCTGTGTCAGTGAGATTTTTGGTCTGTTTTGTTCATTCATTTGTTGCTTTCTGCTTTACATCCCACATATGAGTGAAATCATATGATTCTTATCCTTTTCTATCGGACTTATTTCGCTCAGCATGAAGCTCTCACGATCCATGTTTGTGCAAATTGCAGTAGTTCATCTTATGGTTAAGTAGTAGTCCATTGTATATATGTACCACATCTTCTTTATTCAATCATCTATCAAAGGACACTTATGTTGTTCCCATGTGTTGACTACAATGAATAATGCTGTAGTGATCTTAGGGGCACATACATATCTTTATAAATAAATGAGTGTTTTTTTGTTTTGTTTTGTTTTTAATTTTTTGGGTATATACCCAGAAGAGGGATCCTTGGGTCATATGGTACCTCTAATTTTGGAGAAACCTCAATAATGATTTTCATAGTAGCTTTAAATGCTCCATGTGACAAACCCTCAGCTAATATCTTACTGAACAGTGATAAATTAAAAGCTTTTCCTCTAAGTTTAGAAGCAAGATAAGGATGCATGCTCTCACTACTGTTACTCAACCTAACACTGGAAGTCCTAGCCAGAGCAATCAAGCAAGAGAAAGAAATGTAAGGCATTCAAATTGGGAATGAAGAAGTAAATCTGTTACTTTTTGCAGATGACATGCTTTTTTATGTAGAAAATCCTAAGACTCCACCAAAAAGCTATTTGAAACAATAAACAAATACAGTAAATTTGCAAGGATTCAAAGTCAATGTACAGAAATCCGTTGCATTCCTAACAACGAAATTTCCAAACAAATGGAAAAAAAGAAAAAAAAAAAGAAAAACCCAAATAATTCCATCTGCAATTGTGACAGAAATAATAATATACCTAGGAATAAACTTAACAAAGGATGTGAAGTACCTATACACTGAAAACTACAACACATTATTTAAAGAAATTAAAGAAGACAAAGAAATGGAAAGATATTCTGTGTTAATGGATTGGAAGAATAAAAATAGTTAAACATATTACCCAAAACAATGCACATATTTAATACAATCTCTATCAGAATCCTAATGGCAGTTTCAAAGAAATAGAACAACAACAACAACACAAAATCAAATTTGCATGGAACCACAAAAGACCTTGAATAGTCAAAGCAATTCTGAGAAAAAAGAGCAAAGCTAGAGGTGTCACACTCCCTGACTTCAAATTATACTAACAAACTGCAATAATCAAACAATATGGTATTGGCAGAGAAACAGACACCAATGGAACACAGTTGAGAACCCAGAAATAAATCCACATATACAAGGGCAACTAATATTTGACAAAGACACCATACACATACAATGGAGAAAAGAAAGCCTCTTCAATAAATGGTGCTGGGAAAATTGGCAAACCAAGTGCAAAAGAATGAAACTAGGCTGCTGTTTGACACCATACACAAAAACTAACACAAAATGGTTCAAAGACCTAAATATTAATATAAGACCTGAAACAATTAAATGTCTAGAAGAAAAATAGGTACTAAACTTATGGACCTTGGATTCAGAGAGCGTATTATGAATTTGACCCGAAAGGTAAGGGAAGTAAAAGCAAAAATAAATGAATGGGATTGTATCAAACTAAAAAGCTTCCGTACACAAAATAAACCATCAACAAAACAAAGAGGCAAACAACAGAATTGGAGAAGACGTTTATAAACAACCCCTTCAGTAAGGGGCTAATATCCAAAATACATAAAGAATCACAAAATTCAATAACAAAAAGGCAAACAATACAATTAAAAATGGACAGAGGACCTGAACAGACACTTCTCCTGAGAAGACATGCAAATGGCCAACAGATATATGAAAAAATGCTCAACTTCACTAGTTATAGTGGAAATAGTAATCGAAACCATAATGAGAGACCACCTCCCTCACACCTGTGAGAATAGCTATTATCAATAAGACAAGAAATAACAAGTGTCAGAGAGGCTATGGAGAAAAAGGAACCCTCTTATGTTGCTAGTGGGAATGTAAATAAAACCAGATTTTCGTAGGCACTGAAGTTTCAGTAGTGCTTTTATCGTCACAGAATGACAGAATGAAATTAATACATCATTCTCAGATTATATTCAAGTAGAGGAAGTACTAACTTCCGGAATGCATTTGAGCAGGTGTGGAAAGGGAAGAATAATATTGCTTTATGACCACATCCTTCGAGTTCTAGTTCAATGTAATGATGAAAGCTAAGAAGCAATCTTCTAACAGAATAGAACTTTAAAACTGTTGGATGTAGCCCACAACTATGTTACACTTAGTCTATTCAGTGTTAATAAAATATATGTGCTGTCCAGATGTAAAAAAAAAAAAAAATAAGATTACACACACATACACACAACCCTCAATTTTTGGAATCATTGAAAAAGTGGAGCATTCCCCTACCAACTGTGGGCTAAAATTGAGTATCAGGTAGATTCATCACTTCTTCCTGCTGAATCTCCAGTCAGCCTACTCCAGGTTATATGGCTAATATGTGTACATTCATCTCTGCGTGACTGCAAAAGCCTTGCCCTCCTGTGCAGTACTTAGACTATATATATACATATGTATATGTATATGTATATATGTATGTATATATAGTATGTATGTATATATGTATAGTATAGACTATATATATATATATACATATGTATGTATATATATGTACATATATATCTATCTATCTATCTATCTATCTATCTATCTATCTATATATATATATATATATATATGTAGTCCTACAGCACAACCTTATAATATTGACATTGTACAGAATTTGGTTTCTCAGATTATGGGTATACTTTTTCTTTCAATTCTATTTTTATCTTTTTAAATTTCTTGGTATTAAATGTTTTTTTCCAAGACAACAAATTTATGAAAGTATATGACCAACTTTACATATTTCCTACAGAATTTTCTATTAGGTTGGTATAAAAGTCATTGCTGGTTTTGCAATTACTTTTAACCTTTTAAACTGCAATTACTTTTGCACCAAACTAATAGATTTGTTTCTTTTCATATTAAAATGATTCATTTAAATTTTTTCTATTTATTTTACAATTATAGTTGATAGCCAATATTATATTGGCTATTATATAGCAATATTAATAGCCAATATTATATTATATAGCATAGTGGTTAGACATTTATGTAATTTACAAAGCGATCCCCCCAATAAGTCTGGTACTCAACTATCACCATATGAGACCTGACAATTAAGTTTGCAAACTATATGCAATGATGTTACAAACCTATTTTGATATCAGAGGGCTTATTCATTATGAATTTGCACCAACTGGACAAATAGTTAACCAAGTTTACTATTTGGAAGTGCTGAAAAGGCTGTGTGGCAAAGTTAGACGACCTGAATTTTTCACCAACGATTCATGACTCTTGCATCACAACAATGCACCAGCTCACACAGCACTGTCTGTGAGGGAGTTTTTAGCCAGGAAACAAATGACTGTATTGAAACACCCTCCTTACTCACCTGATTTGGCCCCCAGTGATTTCTTTCTTTACCCGAAGATAAAGGAAATATTGAAAGGAAGACATTTTGATGACATTCAGGACATTAAGGGTAATATGACGACAGCTCTGATGGCCATTCCAGAAAAAGAGTTCCAAAATTGCTTTGAAGGGTGGACTAGGCACTGGCATCAGTGTATAGCTCCCCAAGGGGAGTCCTTCGAAGGCGACAGTAGTGATATTCAGCAGTGAGGTATGGAGCACTTTTTCTAGGATGAGTTCATGAACTTAATTGTACGACCTTGTGTATAGACATTACAGTATTATTGACTGCATATTCTATGATGTACTTTGCATCCCTGTGACTATTTTGCAGCCACCAATTTGGACTTCTTAATCCCTTCAATTTTTTTACCGAGCCCCCCACTGCCCCTCCCATCTGGTAACCATCCATTAATTTTCTGTATCTATAAGTCTGTTTCTGTTTTGTTTGTTTGTTTTGTTCTTTAGATTCCATATTGTATTTGTCTTTCTCTGTCTGACATGTTTTACTAGTATAATACTCTCTGGGTCAATCCATGTTATAAATGGTAAGATTTCATTCTTTTTTTATGGACAAATAACATTCCATTGTATATAAGTGCCACATCTTTATCCAGTTTTCTATGGATGGGCACTTAAGCAGCTTCTATATCTTGGCTATTGTAAATAACACTACAATGAACATAAGAGTGCATATATCTTTTCAAATTAGTGTGTTGGATTTCTTTAGATAAATATCCAGAAACAAAATTGCTGGGTCATAAGGTAGTTCTATTTTTAATTTTTGAGGGACCAACATACTGTTTTCCATAATGACTGCAGCAATTTGCAGTCTCACCAACAGCCCACAAAAATCCCTTTTTTCAACAACCTCACCAACACTTGTTTGTTGATTTATTGATAATGGCCATTCTCACAGGTGTGATGTGTTTTCTAATTGTGGTTTCATTTTGCATTTCTCTGATGGTTAGTGGTGTTTTCATATGTCTATTTGCCATCTGTATATCTTCTTTGGAGAAATTTCTATTCAGGTCCTCTGCTCCTTTTTAAATTGGATTATTTATGTTTTTGGCATTGAGTTGAATGAGTTATTTATAAGTTTTGGATATTAACTCCTTACTGAATGTGTTATTGGTGAATATCTTCTTCCATTCAGTAGGATATCTTTTCGTTTTGTTGATGGTTTCCTTTGCTGTCCAAAACTTTTTACTTTGATATAGTCCCATGTGCTAATTTTTTCTTTTGTTTCCCTTGCCTGAGGAGGTATATCCAAAAAACAATATATTACTAAGAGCCATATCAGAGAGTTTACAGCCTGTGTTTTTTCTAGATGTTTTGTGGTTTCAGGTCTTACACTTAAGCTGTTAATCCATTTTGAGTTTTCCCTGTATATAGTGTAAGAAGGTTGTCTAGTTTCTTTTCTTTTTTCTTTGCATGTTTCTATCCAGTTTTCTCAATACTATTTACTGAATAGACTGTCTTTATCCCATCGACTTGCCTCCTTTGTTATAGATTAATTTACCATATGGGTGTGGGTTTATTTCTGAGCTCTCTATACTATTCTATTGATCTATTTGTCTGTTTTTATGCCCGCCAATGCTGTTTTGATTACTATAGTATTACAGTATAGTTTGAGATCAGGTAGCATGATACCTTCAATTTTGATCTTCTTTCTTAAGATGCTATGGCTATCCATGCTCTGTTGTGGTTCCATATAAATTTTAGGACTATTTGTTCTAGTTCTGTGAAAAATTCCATTGGCATTTTGAAAGGGATTGCATTGAAACTATAGTATGGACATTTAATAATATTAATTCTTCATATCCATGAACATGACATATGCTTCAATTTACTTTTATCATCTTTAATTTCTTTCTTCAGTGTCTTATAATTTTCTGAGCACAGATCTTTTACCTTCTTGGTTAAATTTATTCATATGTATTTATTTTATTTTTTGATGCAATTGTAAATAGGATTGTTTTCTTAATTTCTCTTTCTGATAGTACATTATTGGTGCATGATATGCAACATTTTTTGAATATTAATTTTGTATCATACTTCTTTACTTAATTCATTTATCAGATCTAATAATTTTTTTGATGGAACCTCTATGTTCCTCCATATATAATACACACCATTTTCAAGTAATTACAGTTGTACCTCTTACTTTCCAATTTGGATGCCTTTGTTTTTTTCTTGTCTTAATGTTGTGATTAGAACTTTCAATACTGTGTTGAACAAAAGTGGTGAAGGTAGACATTCTTGTCTTGTTCCTGATCTTAAGGAGAATGCTTTTGGCTTTTCCAGCTTGAGCATGATGTTAGCTGTGGGTTTGTCATATATGGCCTTTATTATGTTGAGGTAAGTTCCCTCTATTCCTACTTTGCTGAGAAGCTTTATCGTAAATAGTGCTGGATTTTGTCAAATGCCTTTTCTACATATATTGCTATGATCATATGATTTTTATCTTTAATTTGTTTAAGTAGTGTATCGTATTAATTGTTTCGTGGATATTGAACCAACTTTGCATCCTAGGAATAAATCCCACTTGATCGTGGTGTATGACCTTTTTAATGTATTGCTAAATTCAGTTTGCTAATATTGTGTTGAGGAATTTTTCATCTGTGTTCATCAGGGGTATTGGCATCTAATTTTCTTTCTTTCTTTTGTCTTATTTATTTATTTATGAATGTAATGTCTTTGTCTGGATTTGAAATTATGGTAATAAATGGTGGCCTTGTAGAAGAAGATTGGTAGCCTTTCTCCTCTTGAAATTTTTGTAATAGTTTGAGAAGTATAGGTGTTAGTTATTCTTTGAATGTTTGGTAAAAGTCACCTGTGAAATCTTCTGGTCTAGGACTTTTTTTTGTTGGGAGTTTTTTGATTACTGATTCAATTTTATTAGTAGCAATTGCTCTTCTCAGATTTTCTGTTTCTTCTTGATTTGGTCTTGGAATACTGTATGTTTCTAGGAATGTATCCATTTCTTGCAGGTTGTTCAATTAGTTGGCATATAATTATTCATAGTATTTCCTTATCATTCTTCGTATTTTTAAGGTGTCACTCATCACTTCTTCTCTTTCATTTCTGATTTTATATATTTTGGTTTTCTCACATACTTTCTTAATGAGTCTGGTTAAAAGTTCATCAGTTTTATCTTTGAAAAGGACCAGCTTTAGGTTTCATTGATCTTTTGTATTGTTTTTTACTTTTTGCACTCTATTTCATTTATTTCTGCTCTCATCTTTATTATTTCCTCCCTTCTACTCATTTTGGACTTTGTTTTCTTTTTCTAGTTCCTTTAGGTTTAAGGATAGATTGTTTATTTGAGATTGTTCTTATTGCTTGAGGTCCACCTGTATTGTTACGGATTTCCCTCTTAGGCCTGCTTTCACTGTGTCCCATAGATTTGGGGCCATTGTGTTTTCATTTTCATTTGTCTCAAGGCATTTTTTTATTTCTTCCTTGATCTCAATGTTAACTCATTCATTGTTTAGTAGCATGTTATTTAGACACCATGTGTTTGTGTGTGTGTTTGTGTGTGCACGTGCACGAGTTTCAAGTGGGTTTTTTTATATATGTCCCAAACCTCTTGTGTTTCTGAGATCTTTTCTGTTGTTAAATTAAATGCCAATTTGTTTGTATCTAATTTAAAAGTATGATGGATTACTTCTTTAAAAACAATAACTTACTGTGTTTTTTCCATATTGCTATTAATAAATTTATTGTCACCTTATTCTTATTTTTAAATAATGGCCTAATATGAATTTCTTGAAACTCATTTTTTTCTCATTCATTGATATTTTAGCTTGACATTATGTTGTTTTTGAGATACGAGATTTTCTTAATTTCATTTTTTTGGCAAGCTAAGATTGATTTTAATCTAATGTCATTCATATCTGTAGATTTTTAAAATATGTGTCTCTTTTTATAAAATCTCAATCTCCCCATTTAAATGTCCCCCTCTTCTTAATATCCACATATTGAATCTGCTAATTGTGTATTTTATCTCTTAACATGTCTTTTAGTTCTTCTCTTTTTTGAAGCAATGTTTGTTTCCTCAATCTAGTTTTCTGTTTGTATTTTATGCGATTACATTCAGTGGTTACTGAATTCAGATAATTTCAGTGGTAAATTAAAATCAAATAAACACGAGCATAAATTTTAAATATTTTACAATAATGTAATATTTCTATTACATTTCTATTCCATTATCTGTTCATAAATAGATAATGGACAAACAATACATGCATTACCATTTTATTAATAATTATGTTATTAATAATAAAAATTACATCTATAAAATGAGATGATGCTCAAACATAAGTCAAAGGATTGGGTATTAAATGAAACACATAGAACACTTTTCTGGGCACATATTAAGAACTCAATATGAACCACTACTATCATTTTATCAATATTATTATACAGTTATTAAATATGGCAGGAACATGTTTATAAAATGGGAGTATGTTCAGGCCAAAATTTTAAGTAAATTTTTGATAGCCTTTTAATATGTATTTGAAAGTTTTTATACCTCACACTAACATATAATGCCTTAAATTTAAGCCTATGTCCATAGTATTTTCTGTGTCTGGAATAATGTTCCCTCGATTTACCAGGTTATTTAGTTCAACTCTTTGGCCTAGTTTTCATTCAAGATGTGTTCTCTAGTTTTAAATATCAAAATTAAACTGCCTACATAAGTTTTGTGTTTTTGTTTGTTTTTCAACTTTATAATAACTTGGTCAGAGCACTTATTAAAAATTGCATGATATCCTTTGACTTTTCTATGTGCCAGTAGAATGTACTTACCAATGGGACGGATCATGCCTTCTTCTTTGTCATTTTATTCGCAGCACTAGCTGGGAATAGATTCACTACATATTTTAAATAATAAATGGAAAGGAATAAGGAAGAAAGGAAGCATCAGAGTATAGATTTTTATTTTCCTCATTGTGGATTCTTTTTTTTTAACCTGTGTGCTCTGAGTTTGCATTCCCTGTGCTGACTGTGTTATTTCCGTCCATTTACTGTACTTTTGATACTGTGAGAATAAATGGATAATTAAAATTCCTTGGACTTCTCCTTGGAATAGTTGATAAATATATAAAACTAAGAAATATGTTGAGTGTCATGATAATTTCCTAGGCAATACTTTAAATCTTTATCCTAGCCGCCCTACAGTAGTTGGGAGTCATATTGTTTAATCGTTTATAGTCATCATTGTACTATTATTTTGTCTGCTATAGGCCGACTGTAGTACATGTTATCAGTATGTAGATTCTTTGTAGTACTATTTTATGATAATTTGTTTATAATCATATAAATATTTCTTTGTTTATTAATTTCTTGATATATCATGCTGTTTTACAGGGATGTTGAAAAATGACAGTAAAAAAATGATGAAAATGTTTAAAATATTTTACAGGTTTGCAACATATATAGGAAAATACATAAAAAATATTGAGCATTTTTTATATTGAACATGTGGATAAAATACATATAAACGTATTCTACCTACAAATCAATCCATATGTGCTTGAAAGATAATGTTTGCATAGTCTTCAAAAGGTAATAGACCAGAGGCTTTCTATAGGAAATGAATTAATGGGTCCATTGTGCATGAAATCCCATTTTGTTAAATGAAACAAACCCATCGGTCTTTATTGATCTTGTTGCTTTTAGATTGGTTACGCTTCCTGGTTTCCTTTTATTTAATCAAAGCTATTATGTGAATGGAGCAAAATAGTCTTGAAAACTTGTGATGATCAATTTCTTAAGATTAATTTCAAATTCAAACTGCCCCCAAATGTATTACCATAAACATTCTCATAATATTGGAAAAAATTAATATAGTAATTATGAAGGAATGAAGATAAAGTAGTGTATGATTTCATGAAAACAATGAAGTGGATTGAATTTTAAGGGTCGAATTTTTATATCAGGGAATCTACATGGGGAAATATTCAACTTTGATTACATGAAAATTAATTACACACACACTTACTAACAAACACATGCACACATTCCTTATACATCTTTTAAAGCCTAATAGAGTAAAATAAAAAGAGAGGGAATTTTGATTTTTAACTTTATACTCAAAATATGATAAAAGGCATTGTAAATGCAAAAATCTGGCCTGCTCCTCCTAGTCATGTATGTTTCAAAATCTTATAAACTGGGAACAATCTTTAGAAGACACTTTTTTTGACTTACTAAGTGGAATAAATTTAACATGAAAATAAATGGTGTCTTCATAACTGTCTCTTTTTCTCTCTTGAAATATACATACACGTTCACACACACATGCATGCATACACACATATACATACATACATATTTGCAATCTAAAGAATTATCCCGTTATATCAGACCATAAAACTCACTATGCTAGTTACTTTAAAATTACTACTTGGAAGACAGTGTTTATCCTATCCCAATCTTCAGAAGGAACAACACAATAAGAAAAAAGTACATTCATGACAGTTTGGACACACATTATAGAAAATGATCAGGAAAACACATCTATCTTTTATCAGATTGTTTATTTTTCCTTTTAATGCTGCTAACTTAACCTTTTAGTAGCCATCTTTTTGTTTTGCTGTTATACTAATTTAGTTTTAAAGTTTTGTTATAACATGGCATCAGTAATTTTACCTGTTAACAAGTATATGGAAATATCCACGAGGAGATGAACAATTTCCATAGCAAAATTCAAGGGAAGTTAAGAATGACAAATCTGTCTGGGTCATAATATAAAGACAATGTCTTGATAGTTAACTATTAAGTAAGTTAATTATTATACTTCTGCAGTATTGTGTAACGAAGTGTTTCAAAGAAGATTTTAGCATATTTAAAAAATTCAGATTTTTTACTTTTATTAAATTATGTATCTAGTATGAATTTCCTATATTCCTCATTTTTAGCTATTTTTATATTTATTTATAACTTGTTGAATATTTTGTAACATTGTACAGAATCTTAGAAATGACCAAGAAAAAGAGATACACGAAAACTATTTTAAAAATTGTTTTTATAATTAAGGTACAACTATTTCCCTATAGTGCAGTTAAAATAACTTTAATTCCCATCACCAATTTGAGTTGTGAATATATTTTTGAATCTAAGCACTGTATATATTTCATTTAAATAGAATATATAAGCATTTGCTTTAATTAGTTTCACTTCCAAGGGATTATATGTACAGAGAGGATTGGCTACAATATTAAGGTAATATTCATAGAAAAACAATGCATTTTATAGAGTTTCAATTTTTTCAAATCCAGTGTTAATTTTGAGAAATGGATATTTTTGAAATGTTTTTTTTTATCCCTATTAACACTTGAAACATCATAAGCATGAGAAAATCTTTGTAATATTGGTTATAATACTCAATTAACTCTGAAATGCTTGTTATATAATCATCAGAAATACTGTACAAAACCTGAAATACTTATTCTTTTTTTTAAAATCACATGTACATTTTTATTTATCCATCAAATGAGAATGGAAATAACATTAGGTGACATTAAGTAACCAGTAAATTGGATTCTAAAAGTTAACTCCTTTTCTCAAGTCACTCTGACAAATATTTAACAGGTATATATTTTTCCTTTATCACTTCTGATATTCTCATTTCATCAATAGTGCAAGGATTTCTTTGAACAAAAGTAATACAATTTTTACTTTATAAATTCACTTTACTAAAGAAATACCCAAAACTTGTGACTTAAGGCCCGACAAATATACATCTATAGATCTTGAAATAAAAATTAAGTGAAAGATCCTGAAAATTTTTAGTGGCTCTAAAAACATTTTTTTTTAGATTTTTTTTTTTATTAGTTTCAGTTGTACAAAGCAACGTAATAGTTAGACATTTAAATCCCTCATAAAGTGATAACCCACCCCTCAAGCTACTACCCCTCTGACATCTTATATAGCTGTTACAATGCCATCGACTGTCTTCCCTATGTTGTACTTCACATCCTGTGACTATATATACCTGTATATTTAGTTATAGTTGACATTCAATATTATTCTACTTCAGCTTCAGGTGTACAGCGCATTGGTCAGGCATCTACACAGTCTATGATGTGATCCCCCCGATAAGACCAGTGTCCATCTGGCACCTTACATGATCTTTACAACATTGTTCATTATATTCCCCATACTGTATTAACTACCAATAAAAACATTTTCGTCTAATGTTTGTTCACAATTAAATCTGATGTTGTCTCAAGTCACGGGCTTCATGATATCGAAAACTCATTCTTTTGTAGTACCTTCTTTTATGTGTACATGTTAGTTGGCACTTGTTCTGTTGCAAGGGAAAAAATTTCTGATTCAAATGAGCTTATGCATAAAAAATAATTTACCGCCTCATTTAACAAGGGCATTAGGGGCAGATATGGCTTCAGGTGTGGGTTTAGTCAGGACTCGTATGAGTCACCAGAATCCTTTCCCAAATGTTGCCTTCCTTAATCAGAAGTCACAGGTTTAAATCATCACAGTTTTGAGCACTACATAAAAGAAGATCTGATAGCTCATTCACAATTCTTCTCTCTTGTTTGCCCCTAAATTAGGTCCCATACCAATCCCTGAGCCTATCTCTGTAACCCCAAAAATGGAATGGATTGATGGGTTTAACAAAGGTCAAAGTTTATTCTATTGACTCCTAGAGGTACAGTCAGGTTTATGCACAGGACATGGACTAAGAGGCTAGTTTCCATCGGAGTGATATCAGAATTAGATGACTGGGAGGATAAAAGACTGCAGGATGCAATGATGATAGCCAAAAAAGTCTTGATTTTCATTTTTTATGTGACTATCAGAAGATTATGTTCAGTATCAATGTGTGGTCATCAATCAGTGTATATTAACTCAAATTCCAATTATTGCATTAAATTAATATTCTATTGACCTCCAGTGAAGACATTTAATAGTCATGCCATGCACAAGAAATAAATAGGCTCTCTTTCATCATTAAAATATTCAAGCATTTACAAAAGTAGAGATAGAGCAATGATTCTCCTATTATACTCATCACTCAGCTTCACCTTTTGACAATTCATAGCAAATCATATTTCATCTATACCCCAGACCTCCTCTTTCCTACTCCAGTTTCACTGGATGGTTTTCATGAAAAGCCACAACATAGTTTCATTCACAAGTATTATATAAATTCAGTAATTTGGCCTGTAAGAATAGTGGGATTTTACCTTTAGAGAATTTTTAAATGTTTAAGTATGGTTATTTAGTACTCATAATTAATATTGAACAAGGTTAGAAACAGAGATATAAATTACATGTATTCTATTTCTTCATGTTTCATTCTAGTCTTTTTATAATGAGGCCTAATCTAATTTCTGATCATGAAACATTTAAACTGAAAAGATACAAGAAACAACATTAATATTTACTTATACTTGCCTTTTTTGTTAATGCATTTGGAGTCTTAACATCTAGAATGAATAAGTATTGCCAAGTTCTTAGAAGATGCTATTTAAATTTATTTAAGAAGTAACAATTACAGCTTAAATACATGTGCATAGGGATTGCTTGAGATTTATTTATAAAATTTATTTTGAAAAATTAATAAAAAATAATAAATTTTTGTTATAAATGAAATGGTTATTTTGAATCAAAGAGACATAAATTGTCATAATACTTAGTGATCTAGTCCCGGTAAAGTCTTAAAAAGTCTCTGAGCCTTGGACTAGTCTTTTAAGTGAGGAATATTATGTTTATCTTATAAGAATGTCTGTAAAACTAAGAATATATGAAGAATATGGAAAAGTATCTAATTGGAAGCAGTACATAAAACAACAAAATTTATTTCAAAACATAATTGAATAAATATCTGAGTCCATTAAAATATTACATAAATAATAGTTTACTTATTCTACAAATATGATAAAAGATGTTATCAAAATAATACATGGGGATTAATGCATTAAAACATTTATGGGACTGGGTGGAGAAGATAGCAGTATTGAAATGATCAAAGTTCTAACAAGGCCAACATCCTTCAATTTTTCACAAGGTTATTTGATTTGGAAAATAATTTTAATGTAAAAATGGTAAACATGAAACCTCTTCCGCTTTCAGCTCAGCTTCTCCCAATGTGAAACTCAACCACATTCAATATTTCATGAAATAAATTATTTTAAATCTTTTTCAATGAGAACAGTGAAGGGAAGAGCCATGAAAGAACGTCAGTTCCTATAAATATATTTGCATATATGATTTGTGATACTTGATCAATAGTAGTGCACTCATAAATATTCAGAAGTAGAAGTAACCTTGAAATTGGTATTGCCGCCATCTCATTTTATTAGTTTAAAATGCAAAGCACCGGAAGATGAAATTGCCCTCAGTTTTGTCTCTAATATAGGGCAGAAACTGCAATCAATCAATCAATCAGTATGTATGCTTCTTGTTTAAAATAAGAATAACATTACTAGTATCACGGAGTTGATGCTATGTTCAGATGATTTAGTTAGGACATGCTTAAAAGACTGTCCTGGCTCGTGTGAAAACCTCAATACACATTAGAGTTGACAATGGAGATATTAATGTTGAGGATGATCAAAGTGATGACAACTTGAGAAACAATCCCATTACAACAGAAATCCCCCTTCTCAGGGGCTGTATCAATATACTTGATGCCAGGGTGTATGCGTATGTTAAATTGTTTAGTGGCCACAAATTCCTTCAAGCCTAGTATGTGTGCCACTTTGCAATGTGGCGTTGCTGATTCTCCCACCTAGAGGGCAGCCTTGTGATTTTTTTTAACAAATAAATGTGGTGAATACATCACATGTGATGAATACATAAATGTGATGAAATACTGTGTGAGTTCTGGAGTCTGGGCTTCAAAAGATTGCTTAGAGTCTCCACATTTGCCATCTTTCATATTGCCCTAAGATGACCATATGTGGAAGGCCACTAGCCTAATGGAGAATGAGAGGCCACATGGCACCCCAAAAAACAGCCAGTCCCATCTGTCAGTGTGAATCTTACATGTTCTATTCCAGCCAACCCTCAAGCTGACTATCATCCCTCAGTCAATGCCACAGAATTCATGAAAAGCATTATCATTGCATAAACCACTAAATTTTATGTAGTCTGATATGTAATGATACATAATATTGATAGATACAAGACAAGCTTGATTTTTATTATTTTTACTTTATTTTAATATAATCATTTATAGTCTATGCCTTTTAAAGTACAACATTAATTTTATATTTTATAAATATCAATGATAAAGCAGTGAGCTGAGTAAAATGCTACATTTTCAGCAAAATGTTTACTTATTTATTCTGGCATGGGTAGGAATCAATAAAAATAATTACATATGCTGTGACTCTTTATAAAAATAATCATTTTTTACAACTAAAAACAAATGAATTCAACTTAAATGGCTTTCCACTATGTCACTTTTTTTTTTTTCTCTCGGCACAAAGAGTTGAAATGTATTACAGAAATGTAAAGGATAGTTAACAGTATATATTATGTAAACATATTTTTAGGGAATCAATTTGCTATTGCATTTGAAGTATTGATGTTATTCAAAATAATCTGTACTATAGTAGTGAAATTTATAACATAAATGTTTTATTTTAAAACAGTGTAATTTATAGGAAAATTGTGACTATAGTATAGTGAATTGTCATATAACGTACACGTAGGTTTTCCTCTTATGAACACTGTAAGATAGTAATTTACATTGCTTAAAATTTATGAACCGATATTGATATATAAGCAAATCCATACTTTTTTCAGATTTCTTTCATTTAACCTAATTTCTTTTTTCTGTTCCAAGATTCCATTCACAATATTACATTACATTTAGTCATTATGTCTCCTTGGCTTTTTGCCTGTGACAATTCCTCAGATTTGCATTGTCTCTGAAGTTTTGAGGAGTACTGGTTAGGTATTTTGTAGACTATCCCTCAATTGGAATTGCTCTGATGTTTTCCTTAGATTAGTCTGGGGTTATCTGTTTTTAGAAGGAAGAGGTAAAGTGCCATTTCATCACGTATCGAAAGTAAATACTCAACATGGCTTATCACTGTTGGTGTTGAACTTGATCACCTGACTGAAATGGTGTTTATTTAGATTTTTACACTGCATAGTTACTTCCCTCCCCACAACACCCTCCTACCCTTTCACACTGTACTCTGAAAAGAAGTCACTATGCATGGGCCAGGTTTAAGGAGTAGAAAATTATGATCCCCCACATTGAGGGGAAAGTATCCACACAAACTACATGTTTGGAATTCTTCTGCACTTGAGGTATGTTTTCTCTGCCTCATACATTCATTCATTCAGTCAATCATTATGACCCATCAGTATGGACTCACGTATGTTTATTTTATACTTTGGGTTAGAATCCAATACAGCTCTATTCATTTTGTTGCCCATGTTGTCCCAGCTTTGGCATTGGGAACTCTTTCAAGTTGGCTTCTGTGTCCCTTTGAAATACTCATGTCAACACAGGAATTCAGTTTTTTTTGTTTTTTTTTTTAAACACTATCCTACTGTCTGGCACTACAAAATACTCCAGACTCATCTTGTGTATTTCCTGTCCCAGTTTTAGAATTTGCCATTTTTCCAAGGAGCCTTGCTCCTTTCTTTGGAGAACATTGTGGAAACCAAGATCTGGGTTCTAGGTTTGGTTGTTGCTACTGTGCTGGTGTTACTTCCAGTCCCTTTCATATGACAGGACAAAGAAATAGATGTGCATATACATGCACACATATATAAATATTTCTATATGTAGCCATCTTTTTTTCTCTATTAAGCTAAAAATGAATTCACATTGCTATCTCCAATTCCAACTCATTTCCACTTGGATCCTTTTACCATTTTCTCAATTCTTACAAGTACTTACCACTTCAACAGTGAGAAAAGTAACTTCCATCATCCATTATTTATTTACATTGAATTACAGAATGCATGTATAGTCATATCACAGTGTTAACTTATACCCTTAATGGAAATAGGTTTGCCAACTAGAGTACAGTAGTTATGAAAAACTATTTTAATTAACTTCTGTATTTATTGCTTTTAGTTGTACAGATTCAACTCATTCCAAAGTGACTTAGACTTAGGTATGCATATTTTCTGTCACTCCTTTCAGTGAGGTTGTATCATACATTTGTAATCTTATTTTGTCACATACTACATTACATACCGGATTCCCCCAACTTCCTCATTATTTTTTTTTAATTGTGTATACATAAAGTATTGCTGTTTATGCTAAGAGTTCTATGGACTTTGACAATTGCCCATAGATATAATGAAATACATCGACCATTACAGTGTCATACAGAATAGACTGACCACCATAAAAAAAAAATCCTCTTTCACCTACACTTTTCTTTCTGCCTTGAACCCCTAGTGACTTCTTTTTTTTTTTTTTCTAAAAATAATTGTGACTTCTTATCTAACTACCATTTCTGTAGTTTTGATTTTCCAGAATCCATATAATTGAAGTCATATAGTACAATATGTAGCATTTTCAGACTGTCTCCCTTCTCTTAGCAAAATGCACTTAAGATTTATTCATGTATGTGAATGTCTGAGATTTGATAGCTCATTTATATTTGTATCACTACATAATATTCCAGCATTTAGATGTACATCCTATATGATGAAATATTATTTATTCTTTCAATTATTGAAGGGCATCTTGGTAGCTACAATTTTGGGTGATTAGGAATAAAGCTACTATATAAGCAGCTCTTTTGTGAGATATCTGTTGAATTTTTACCCGCTTTTCATTGGGTTTTTGTCTTACTATTTTTGAGCTTTCAGTTTCTTACTTGAGACAGGAAGTCTTGAGCTGTCGGGAGTGAGAGAAATGGACATCCCAGGTGGGGAAAGTGTGGTGAAGTCTTTTCTTCTGGAGGATAAGCCTATTCTTTTAAGAACATTGAGTTTGTTTCACAATGATTACATTTTCTTCAGGCCAACCATGTGGGGTGGGGAAGTAAGAGTCATTATTTGTGTTTTACCATCATATGCTTGTGGGGTTGCTGGAAGTAAAACCGATGAAAGTAAAAACAATGAATCTGTAAGAGGTAAAATCCACAAATGTGTGGGGGACTTCATCTTCCAGGAGTTTCTCACTCTAACACTGGTCCACACTTAACCTCTATAAACTTGTAATTACCATTTAAGTGTTCTTCCCAGATTGTGGCTCCAGTGGCTTCTGCTTCAGATAAGCAGATGTCTCCTATGACTCTATAGATTGGCCTCTCCCTTCATGATTTGGAGTGGATATTGATTCTATGACGTCAGTTCTCTGAGGAGTCCAGAAAAGCTGAATTTCAGTTTGTTTAAATTTTCTTGTTATAAATCTTGTATGATAATTTTGGAGCTCTTTACATATCACAACTGAAATCAGAAGTCCAGCGTTGAAATTTAGAAGAAAAAACTGACACCCTTTACTTACTTCATGAAGAGAAAAATAAAGTGTTATTAGTGTACAAATATTTTTTCTATTAAACTATAATTCCATTCAAATTGCCAAAAATGCCTTTTGCATTCATAAATTGAATAAAGTACTTTTATTAAATTATTTGCATTTGGACAATAAAAATGATTACCCATATAGTAGTCATTAATAAGCTAAATTTGAAGACACTTCTTCTAAAAAGGCCAAGTAGTAACACTTGGCTAGCCAAACCAGACAAATAAATTCGTTTATATCTCTTTTTAATTTAAGGGAACTATTTGTGACAGCAGTGGGAAGTTGAGCATACATCCGTGTAGTTTATGACTTTTAGTACCTTGTGTTTATCTTGTCAAAGACACTTCATTTTTATATATATACATTTGTTTTCTGTTTTTTAATTGTATGTCTTATAGGAGAGTTATGGTGGAGAAGAACATTTAGAAATACATAGCTGATATCTTCAGATTTTTTTTATTATATTGTTAACAGTAAGATGTTCTAACCCTGTATTATAACCTTTACAAAATTAATTTCATGGGTTGAAAATTTTACTAATTAGTATAAATCCAAAAAAATTAGATATCTTATAAGAAGCAGAAAGATTACATAGGTGAATAAATTTTGATTAGAAAAATTAAGTTTATAAACTACCACAGTAAATAAGATAGTATATGCTATTCTTGAAATACTTATTGTGGCAAGTTCTTAAAATTTTTCGTTAATTTATTCCTTCAGGGTAGAAATAAGTTTTCTCCTGGCATTTATCATTATCTTTGGTGAAGTTAGGAAAAAATAATAAGGATGATAACTTATATGAAAGGATCCAGATTACTCTGTGAGCTAAATGAATAGAGACCAAATCTTTAATCTTTGGATATTCATGTCTACGGAATAATTGTTACATAGTATATCCTTAATAAATGTTGATTGGATAAGAGAATGAAGTCATTGAGCTGTAAGAAAACATATCTCTATTCCTCCATCACAAAATGTTATAGCAAGCTTAGAGTTTGCTTTAGAAACTCTAAGCTTAGAGTTCCTAAATAATATCATCATGTAAGGTAAAATATTCAAACTCTTCTATGAATATGATAGCATAAAAAGAGTTATGTTTCCCTAGAAACCATTAAATTAGTTCAACTAATTTACCTTAATGAAAATAAAGTGAAAAATATTAGATTCCAGAAAAATTAAAACTTTATTGGGAATAAATGATCAACAAACTGAGAAAGATTGTCTTCCATCAATAGAATGAGCAATAAAAGAAAAAGATCCATATGGAAAGTTAAAATTTTAATATTCCTCTCTCAGTGACTAAAAGAGTAAACAGATTAAAAAAATGAGTTAAGAAAATATTTTAGGGAAGTTTCTTTAAGGTAAACATATTTAATCTCTATTACTGAGAATAAAAAATGAAATACCTTCCAGTGTCCATTTAACGATAGGTGTCTGCTATAGTAAAATGTTTCGATTGGTTATTTAATGTTATCAAGAATCCTGTCTGGTAAAATGAGACATGTAATTCCATGGAGAAAATACTCAAGTGGGAAAAAAGCACGCATGACCTTTATCTGAAATAGCAAAGATTATTTCTGGTATAATACTAAAATGAGAAATTTGGGAAGTTCTGAAGTGAAGACACTGCTTCAAGTACGGAAGGCTCAAATGAAAGAAAGAAAGCATGGGAAATCTGAATATAATCCAGACATATTTTGAATATCTCAGTCGAATAAAATCCTTGTAATTATGACCTTGATGGTAGACTTGAAACTAACCCTAGAGAAAATTAAACTACATTTAAGTGGTCTAAACACTCCAAATAAAAGCCAGATTGTCAAACTGGATACAAAGCAAGATCTAGTAACGTTATCTAGAGGAAACATGCATTAAATAAAAATAGCTAGGTAAAAAGTGAGAAAATGCATAAAAGATAAGATATTAAAACTGATTCTAAGAGGACTAGAGGGGCTATATATCAGACCATGTATTCTTCAGGAGAAACATGTTTCTAAAGATGGACATTTATGATCATAAAACATAATTTGTAAATAAGACAAAACATACTTAAATATGTATGTACCTTTGAAGAGTTTCATACATAGAAAACAAGTACTGATAGAACTTAAAGGAGACATAGACATATCCACAATTGTAGTTGCAAATTGCAACTCCTATCTCAAATCAACAGACTTTAAGTGCCCATAAAATATTAATCTACATGCTAGGCCATAACCATACAAAAGTATCAATAAATTTTAAAGAATTAAAATCAAATGGTATATATTCTCTGTTGACTAAACAGTCTAAAATGCCCAAATAATGATCAATTAAATATTTATACATATCCCACTGACCAAAGAAGAAAACATAATAATAATTATAAAATATTTTAAATTGTATGATATAAACAACTTATCAAAACTTATTGAATTCACCTAAAACATTGCTTTAGGAATATATATGTGTGTGTGTGTGTGTGTGTGTGTATATATAATATATATATATATATATATATATATATATTATATATACACACACATATATGTATTTTTTTTCAAAATTATATATAATTAAACGTTGATATTAATGAAAAAATACATGAATCAATGATCTAAGTTTTTACCTTAGGAAGGCAGAATGAAAAAAGTAAATCAAATACTAAATGTACAAAATGAAAGACATAATAAAAGTAAGAACAGAATATAAATAAAAATACAGAAAACTTATTAAACAAATAATAGATTTTTGAAAATATCATTAAAATGGATAAATTTCTAGCTAGACCAGCTATTCTCAGGATCTTTGAGAGATTTAAAAAGACCTAAATTTTAAAATATTTATTTTATGTAACTGCTGTTATATATCTATGATTTTATTAACTATTAAGTTTGGGAGAAATACTCAATTTTCATAGACCTTGATATTCTTACAAAACCACGTTTGAGGCAGTCTGATTTAAATTAGCAGCAAAAAAAGAGTGAAAAATCGCACTAGCAATATCATAAAGGAATCATCATATAGGTCCTTCAGATAAAGTGAATATTATGAACAACTTCTTGCTACTGACTTTTCTGAGAGAAATGGACATGGTAATGTAAATTGGTGTGAACACTGTGGAAAACAACATGATAATTTCTTTTTCTTTTTTTAATTAAAGTTTATTGAGGTGACAATAGTTAGTAAAGTTACATAGGTTTCAGGTGTACAATTCTGTAGTATTAGGTTGATGCAAAAGTAATTGTGGTTTAAAAGGTTAAAATTAATTGCAGAAACTGCAATTACTTTTGGACCAACATAATACATCATCTATATATCACATTACGTGTTCACTACCCAGAGTCAGTTCTCCTTCCATCACCATATATTTGATCTCGTTTACCCTCATCTACCACCCCCTTTCCCGCTTTATCCTCTGATAACCACTAAACTATTGCCTATGTCTATCACTTTTTATTTCTTGGTTTGTCTTGTTCCTTTGTTGCTTTCAGTTTTATATGCCACATATCAGTGAAATCATATGGTTCTCAACGTTTTCTGTCTGACTTATTTCACGTAGCATAATAATCACAAGATCCATCCATGTTGTCGCAAATAGCACTATTTCATCTTTTCTTATGGCAGAATAGTATTCCATTGTGTATATATACCAAATCTTCTTTATCCAATCATCTGTTGAAGGGCACTTTGATTGTTTCCATGTCTTGACCACCATAAAGAAAGGTGCAGTGAACATCGGAGCACATATATCTTTATGGATAAATGTTCTCAGATTTTTTGGGTAGATACCCAGGAGAGGGATTGCTGGGTCATATGGTAATTCTATTCTTAATTTTTTGAGGAACCTCCACACTGCCTTCTATTGCGGTTACAACAATTTGCATTCTCACCAACAGTGTATGAGGGTTCCTTTTTCTGCACAGCCTCTCCAACACTAGAACTACCATATGATCCAGCAATTCCGCTTCTGGGTATTTGTAGTAAGGAAAAGAAATCCCTATCTTGAAAAGATATCTGTGCCCCCATGTTCACTTTATCATTATTTACAGTAGCCAGATCATGGAAGCAAACTACTGCCCATCGATGGAGGAATGAATAAAGAAAATGATATATATTTACCATTGCATGTGTGTGTGTGTGTGTGTGTGTGTGTGTGTGTGTGTGTGTGTGTATACACACACGCATACACACACATGCAATGGTAAATACTGAGCCACAAAAATGAAGAAAATCCTGCTATTTGCAACAACATGAATAGATCTTGAAGACATTATGCTAAGTTAAATAAATCAGACAGAGAAATACAAATACTATACAATCTCACTTATATGTGGAATATGAAAAAAATAGAAAACAAACTCATGGAAACACCCACAATATCCTTTAAATAGGGACTAGAAAATAATTATATATCCCTAAACTGCAGCCATTAAAATACAGAAAGATCTCCTAGATACACTATTTAATAGAAACATCAAAGTGCAGAACAGTGTAAAACTATTTGTGTAAAAATTTTAATGTGATATGCATGTATCCCCCACCCACTGGACCCATATGTAAGAAAGTATTAATAGTTGCCACCTTTGGAGAGAGATTAGGGATTTGGGGGTCAGAGGGTAGAGAGGAAGATTTTTGCTTTTCATTCATTTTTGCATTATTTTTTTTAAAAAAATCATGTGCCTGTGTTGTTTTCAAATGCATTATTTTATTTTTAAAAACTGTAAAATAAAAGGAAGTATAGTCAACAACAGAAAAAAATCACTTATATTTTCTTCTATGGGCTATCTTATGTTTAATGCTATAATTTACCTGTAATTTGCTTGAGAAAAAGGCAAATATCTGAAATGATTGTCTCCCAATTTACCAATTTTTCTCAACACCATTTGTTCTCAATCCTTTCTTACTGATTTTCAATGCTTTTTATTTCATGTTGCTTTTATAGCCATAGTAATGTTGGCTTTAGAGTTATCAGTTATGAGCTGTTGATGCTGTTGTGCTCGTGAGCCAGTACTGTGCTGTACAATTGCTGTAACTTTAAAATATATTTTAATAGATATTAAAGCAAAAAAAGGACAAACTTGTAAAAAATCTCTCTGTAGCAAAACTGACACAGTAGAACTAGGAAAATTATGTATTATATAGATGTCATATACTCATTATATACACATACATATACTATATATACATACCACATAGGTGTGTATACAATCATATTATAATCATATACGTTTCCATGTGTATATCGTGTTTCCCCCAAAATAAAACCTAGCCAGACCATCAGCTCTAATGCGTCTTTTGGAGCAAAAATTAATATAAGACTGGGTATGATATTCTGTTATATTATATCATATTATATTATAGACTAGTCTTATATTATAGTAAAATAAGACTGGGTCTTATTTTTGCTCCAAAAGACACATTAGAGCTGATTTTCCGGCTAGGTCTTATTTTTTGGGAAATACGGTATATGAATATAAATTGCTACATATTTGGAATTCAATCTGTCATTTAAAAAAACAACAACACTACAAACCTTCACTGGCTAATTTATCAAACATATAGAGAATAAATATTATTAATTCTAGGCAAACAAAAAACAGGTGGAGAAAAGTCTTCAAGGCATTTTGTGAGGTAACCTTAATATTAAACTAATTTTTAAAATGCCTATAAGAAAGCGAACTATAGTATTCCTTATGAGCCTACATGATAAACTCTTAACAAAATACTAGGAATGAATCCAGAAATATATAATAGTATATAATATACCCTGACCAAGTAAGCCTTACAAAGCCCAAAATAATGCGTATAATTCATTATATTCATTGAATAAAGAAAATTCACATATTCACATGATCAATTCAGAAAAAGCACTGGGCAATATATGAACACAGTTCTACCCAAATTGATATATCACTTCACCCCAATAAAATATCACAAAGCACTTTTTTAGGAAATTGAGATGCTGACACTAAAATTCATGTTGAAGTGCAAAGCATTTTGAATCTCGACATAATTTTGAAAAAGAACAACGTTGTAAGTAAAACCTACACTATTTAGTTTCAAGACTATTACAAAGTTACATTAATAAAGGCAACGTAGTCTGATGTTACGCTAAATATGGATATCAGTGGAACATAATAGAGTCGAAATATTAACTTATGTATGAGAAATTACTTTTGACAAAAGTTCTAAGAAAATTAAATAGGGAAAGAATAGTATTTTTAATAAATAATATTGCAACAGCTGCAGGTTTATATGAGAAAATGAACTTAACACCATGCATTAATAGTACCTTGAATGTATCATGAACCTAAATGTAAAAGCTACGACTAGAACATTTTTAAAGAAAGACAAAGGGAAATCTTTATGACCTTATAAAAAGCAAAGTTTTCTCATTCAGAACACAGAGAGCAATAACCATTAAAGAAGAAAAAATAGCTAATTTAATAAAAAATATCCAAATTTAAACTTTAAGTGCGTCTTCTAAACAGAATGGTAAAATTAAAATAAATGGCATTACTAAATGTTGAGATGAAATGGAGGAACTAAGACTCCCATATATTGCTGGTGAGAATATAAATGCAAACAATTTGGAAAACAGTTTGTGCAACTCTTATTCATTTTAATAAGCCAACAATTACACTCCTACATATGTATTTAAGACAAGTTGAAGATTATGTCTATATAAACACTTTTATGTCAATGCTAGCAGACAATTATTCCTAATAGTCCTGAACTTGAAGTGCAACTAATGTCCATCAACAGATGACGGGACCATAAATGGATATAGTGCATAAACCAAATGTATAGCCACATAATGGAATACTACTGAACAATAAAATGTCATAAAGCACTAATGTAAAGCAACATAAATGAATATCAAAAATCATTTTATTGAGTGAAAGAAGCTAGACACAAGTATATATCATATAATTCTATTTATATAAAATTCTAGAATAGACAAAATTAATGTAATGTAACATAAAAATAAGTGTTGGCTAGGACCAGTTGGGTGATGTTATCTCAAATGAAGCATAAGGAAACTTTATTGAGTGGTGAATGTTTTATATCTCAGCTATGATGGAGGTTACATGAGTATGCACATTTGTCAAAACACATCAAACTGTAAATTTAAAATTTTTGCATTTTACTGTGTTTCAAGTGCGCCTAAATGAAATGGATGTATAATAAATTAACTAAACATAATGTCAACTTCAAGACTATGATCAATTGAAGAAAACACCACCCTAAGATTAACTATAGATTTCTTACTCATCTTAGCAGCAATGTAAATTGCATTTATGTTATTCCCAAAGCATGTAGATGTGCTTTTTTATCCCGCTAATAGATAATTTTAGGTTCCTCTATAAATATAGGAAACACAAGAGACTACTTCAGGAACTTCTCAGGAAACCTTCTTGCAGTAGAATTGTGATTACTGCTGTTTTAGGTGGAACAGTTCCAGTGTCAACTGTTCCATCTGAATTCTAAAAGTGAGACACAGAAACTTGATGTCCGTTCAAGTTGCTGTCCCTTCCAAAGTTGCTATCCATTGCTCCATTATTCTGTGACTTGGTTACATTTATTAATCAAATGATCTCTGAATTTGCTTCTTTACTTGTGCTTCTCCACTATTCTTGCCTTCTAATGCTAAGTGCATCTTCTACATTTGCTATACCTTTCGTTTCTGTGTCTCACTTTTAGAATATCACCAATACAGGATTTGATTATTTTTTTTAAATTGTTTTTAGTATGCTTACTTATTGTTAACTCCTTATTTATATTTATAGTTTATTCCATAGATGGTAAGTCTCGCTGTTGAGAGCGCTATCTTCTTTATGATTTATGTATGTATTAATATATGCATATGATTTTATATATGGTGCATAATAAATATAAATAAGTGAATGTCTATCCCTGTAATGAGTAAGTTTAGAAGAGAATATAATCTATGTCAAAACTTTAAATATTTATGTAATCACTTGTATAATATTGGACTGATTTCACTTTTAAAATATTCAGAGGTTTAGCTTAAATTTTTCTTTATTATGAGAAGTCCTACTAGTTATGCTGAAGTCTAGCCACACAAACAGATTCGTATAAATAAAACTCACATGTTCACATAATTAAAAGTGTGATATAGGTATTAAATTATAAAAACATTACATGCTTAAAGACTAGAAAGAAAATTGAGTTTCATTAATTAAAGTAATACTTGAATGTCTTGTGGAGGACTTTTTCAGTTAGAATGTCTATGTTTTTAATTAGAAAAGGTTGTATAGCTTGGAAGGATCCAAAATCTCTAAATATCTTTTAAAAGGATTTCTATTTAAAGTAGACATTCAATATCACTGAAGTAAATTGTGCTATTTCTCCTACCTTCTGAAATTTTATTTCAATGTAAATTATTTTTCATTGGAATGCCTCATCCTTCTGACAGTTTCCATCAGCTCCTGGGAGTTTTGATGATTCTTAAGTTTCCTCCAATCCAAGGAGATAACATAAGCAGAAATTAAATACCAGAAGCAAGCTGAACCCCACATAAAGGCAACTGCACTTTTGTTTAAGTATGTATTACGACTCTTCACTTCAAAGTATTTTTAAAATTTGACTCAGGAAACAAGCCATCATTTTTATGAGGAAGATCAATGTTACTATACCTTTAACAAAAGTGGAAACTAAGGCTGAGAGTTTAAGTCTTCAAAAAAAAGAAAAAAGAAAACAAATAAAACCTGATTGTCATTAACAGTTTTATTTCATTATAAGGTAGAAGATTTCAACCCTTTTCTTAATACGATGCTTTTAATATGCACAATCTCTTTTTTCAGTTGTATTAACAGATATCTCAAAGCTTATATTCTTTTTTGGCATGATTCACAGCCTCATAACACTTTGTGTTAGTGATAGAAATTTAGATAAATACAAAGTCTTTGATTCACTTTATGCCAATTAAATTCAACAAACATTTATTGCGTCATAATATGTGTCAGACACCGTGGAAAGTGCTAGGGATAAAAAGATAAATATAAAGCATTGTTTGCTCTCAAGGGCACACTGTCAAGGGATGGTGATAGTGATGTAAGTAAATCATTGGAATAAAATGTGGTAAGTGCAATTTTTCAAGTATTTCCAAAATAGAATATTGACACAAATCACAAGTCATCAATTTAAATGCATTAGGTATATTCTCAAGGAAGAAATGCTTTATATGGATTATAAAATAGCAGTAGGTTTTTTTCCAGATGGGAGCAGAGTGAGACTGGGAGGAAAAAAGAGTCTTTCAGGAGGCAGAACAGCATGTGTCAAAGTGGAAATATATGAGACCGTCATGAGGACAGCAGAGTTTTGGTCTTGATTAAAATGTAGACTATATTTATGTAACCAAGCAAAATTAGGTGAAGGAGAAATTTTGGAGTATAATTTATTATATTCTAATAAGTTCTTAAACAATGGGACCTACTGAGAACATTAAAAAAACAAATAGACATATTAAGTCACATTTATTTTTTGCTCAATCTCTGTTAAAGATGGAGTAATAGATTGTTAGACTGTGGATTAAAGGCAAGAGTGGAGCTTACTATGGTTCCTGTGAGAGATGAAAATATGACTTAAGTCATTGCTTGTTAGGTACGGCTTGATATTTAGAGATACTAACAGTCAAATCACTAGGATTAAATGATCGATGAGATGTGATAGCAGAAGGGAAGACGGACTTGGAGTCTCCTGAATTTGTGAGTTAAGTAAAGAAAAAAAGGTTTCAAAATGGAAGTACAGGAGGATAAATAAGTTGAAAACATTATAAGTTTGATTTTGGACATATTGACCTGGAATCTATACATTAAAAAGCATTTTAATAATTGGTAGCTTGTGTTTGTAGATGAAATGCATTTGTAAATGAAATGCTTGAACAGTTTACTGAATCTGAAAGTTATTGAGTTATTAGCTTCATGTTTCATTCGTGTAAAAATGTTACATTCTAATTAAGCAAATTATTTTTAGTTTGAATTATTAATGTTTAATGTAGGTATTTAGATGATAATATTGACCCTCTCAAATAAGACTTTTATTGTTGTCTATTGTTTTCATTGTTTAATATTTCATTTTGATATATTGTTATAGGAAACAAGCTTAGTGAAGGCAAATCCTATGTTTTCAACAACTTGGAAATCATTTTGGACTAATTTGTCTCAGGTTGGATTTGAAATGAAAAATAAAATTTTAGAAAGCCTGATTCAAGGGAGAAAAATAACAATTTGTTTCTATTGAAGTCATAAATACCAGTTTCTGAAGTTTGATTTTAGAACTATCATCTTAACTTCTTCCAAACAGTCAATTATACTGCATCCTGTGAATGAAAAAAAAAAAAAGTGATTTACTTTATGTGTAAATCCTTTCTGAATGTTTTTATTTTAAAAAGCAGAAATAAAGTAAGAAGCTGCCTACATCTAATATGGCCATGCTCTGATTTATCATGATATTAATACCTCATTGAGCTGACAAAGTTAAGGAAAGGCTGAGTTCACTTCATTGCTACTGTTATTTAGCTGAAAAAGAGTTTCATTAAAGTCATTATTGGTGAATTTTATTCATATAAATCATTGGAAGCATACTTTCTCAGGATTTTATGGTTTAGGGTCTTACATTTAAATCTTTAATCCATTTTGAGTTTATTTTTGTGTAAGAAGTAAGAAGGTGATCTAGTTTCTTTTTTTTTTGCACATATCTGTCCAGTTTTCCCAGCACAATTTAGAGAAGACCATCTTTAACCCGAAGTATATTCTTGCTTTCTTTGTCATAGATTAAATGACCATATACATATGGGTTTATTTCTGGGCTCTCTGTTCTGTTCCATTGATCTCTGTCTCTGTTTTTATAACAATACCATATTGTTTTGATTACTGTGGCCTTGTAGTATAGTTTGATATCAGGTAGCATGATACATCCAGTTTTGTTCTTCTTTCTCATGATTGCAGTGGCTATTTGGGGTCTTTTATGGTTTCATATAAATTTTCATATTATTTGCTCTAGTTCTGTGAAAATGCCACTGGTATTTTGATAGGGATTGCATTGAATCTAAGTGAAATAAATCAGACTAAGAAAGACAAATACCACATGATCTCACTTATATGTGGAATCTAAATAACAGAATAAACAAACAAAACAAATAGAATCATAGATACAGAGAAACTAATGGTTGCTAGATGAGAGGGGGATTGACGTGCTGGGTGAGAAAGGTGAAATGATTAGGAAGTACAAATTGGTAGTCACAAAATAGTTACAGGGATATGAATTACAGTATGAGGAATCCAATCAATAATATTGTGAAAACTATCTATGGTGCCAAGAGGGTACTAGGCTCAACCGGGAGGATCACTTAATAAATTATATAAATGACTAACCAGTGTGCTGTACATCTGAAGTTAATATAAAATAATATTGAATATCAACTATAATATACCATGTTCCCCCCAAAATAAGACTGGGTCTTATACCTTATTTGCCCCAAAATAAGACCGGGTCTTGTATTAATTTTTGCTCCAAAAGAAACATTAGGGCATATTTTCAGGGAATGTCTTATTTTCTCATGTACAGCAATCTACATTTATTCAAATACAGTCATGTCATCTTCTTCTGGAATATAGTTGTAACGTACTAAATGCATCCGTCTGACTGAAGATCTTAACTGGGGCTTATTTTCAGGGTAGGTCTTATTTCTGGGGAAACATGGTATACACATATATATACTTATATATATGTATACACACATATATATATATATATATATATATATACTTATGTGTGTGTATATATATACACACACATATATATATATACATTTATGTATGTGTATATGTATACATATATATTATATATATGTATAATATATATATATATATATATCCCAAAATACATACGTGTTTTAAGAAAGGAAAAAACTGTATTAAAATTGTAATACTCAATATATACCAATAACAAAAGATGAATACAAGTCACGTAGTCAGGGGATACAAAGTACAGCATAGGGAGTATAGTCAATGGTATTGTAAGAGCTATGTTCGGTGTCACAGGGGTAGTAGGCTTGAGGGGTTATCACTTTGTGAGGGGTGTAAATGTCTGATCCCTATGTTGTTTTGTACACCTGAAACTAATAATAAAAATAAAGGTGTGCTTTCTCCCCATGTACAATGTAACTTCCCCCATCTACCAACCCATTCTAAACAAAGAGCAATGATCTTCCTTTTGACCTAACATCTGGAGAGAAGGTATAAACCTATTTTCTTAACAGGCTCTTTTAAGTACAAAACTACTAGAGGGTAAGGGGGGGCGGTGGGTGGTAGGAGAGGCTAAACGAGGTGAAATATATGGTGATGGAAGGAGAACTGACTCTGTGTGGTGAACACACAATGTGACATATAAATGATGTAATACAGATTTTTTGCACTTGAAACCTATGCAATTTTACTAACCATTGTCACCCCAATAAACTTTAATTTAAAAATAAAAGATACAAAACTACATAAGTAATTTCTCAAAAATCTTCAAAATGTATTACTTTCCTTATTATGCATTATTTTAAATAATTGATGCTATTTCAATCATTTGGTTCAAATACTTTTAATTTTATGAATTGTATTTTATATTACTAGTTATATCTAAGTAAAGTTATATCTAAGTAAATGAAAATAACAATATGAAAAGTGCCTTGTAGTATTATTGTAGTACTATGATAGTGACTAAGTTTCATTAGGATTGATATCTGATTATTGTTCTATTTAGGTATGCCTGGGACAATCAAGTCATTGCAGGACACTTGACACTGCAGTTGAGATCTGTCTGTAGTAGAGAGATTGGCTTCATTCTCCACAGCCATACTTGAAGTGGCACTTGAATTCAGCCTATATTCATCTCACTATGTGATGGGGTTTTTTTTGTTTTTTTGTGTGTTTTTTGTTGTTGTTGTTGTTGTTTGTTTTCCCCACTCCATAAAAAGAGTCCATGAATTGCCTTAGATTTATTTTCCTAACAATCAATCACACATTGTCTAATCCATCCAATCTTTTATTTTTAACAAAAGCACAAGCAAGCAAACAAAAGTGATACAGAAATCCAACAGTGGGAAAACAAGTCGATTAGAGTTGAAAATATATCATTATTCATTTTCTAGCTTCTATGAAAATTTTCACAATAGCAGAAGTTAAAGAGAAAAAAAAAGTCAAAATTCTAAGACAGTTCCTAGTGGTGAGTGGTGTCTCTATGGCCATAAGGCAGTGTTTTCCGCCAAATTTAAATGTCGGTAAACAGAGAATAAATGAAAGATATATTTATTTTTATAGAAAAGCCATGAAGTACAGCCAATTGTAATTACTCCCCCCACCTTCCCAATTTATTGGTACATGTCCACAGAAATATATGCTGGGATATTTATTCTCTATTTTTACATGAATAACAATTTTTAGAAGTATAATCTTTTTACTAATATTTTTCAAAAAATTCAGTGAGGTGAGCAAGTCTCCCTCTATTCTTTCTCTGTTTATATATTTATCTTTCTTGAATTGACTAATCAGTCCTCAGCAAGAAAATATATTTTCTCAATTAACGAAGTTCACAAATACATAAATATTAAAGAATATTTTTTTTTGAAAAAGGAACCAGCACAATTAACAGCTACAGAAAAAGCTTTAAAAATGTACTGTTTGTTTGAGAAAGTATGTAAGTGTGTTTAAGCTGTACTTAAACAAAGTAGGTAATAACTTTGGAACATCTATAATCCAAAACAATTTCTTATCTCTTGTACAAGAATAGCTTGTACAACTATTGTCCTGAATATGGAATCTAATAACATGGTTAATATATTCGTACAAGAGAAAGCCAAATACAGTGTTTCGCAAATATGCTGTATTTAGTATGGATACAGATATAAATACTTAATCGTGGGGAAAATACCAGGATCAAAATGGGAAGTTCAGAACTTTTTTTACTATGAGTCTCTGAGGAGGAATTGTTGGGAGCTGTTATACCTGATGCAGTTCAGGTATAAGGCCAATTCTAGTCAGGAAAAGGATTGGTCAAAAATTTTCAGAGTACATGACATCTGAGGACAACGTAGAGTGATCACAAAGTTTGTCATTGAGTACAGGTTGTCTCATACAGCAAAGCAAAGGTGAAAGTGTTAGGATTATAAATCTAAATAATGTCAGCAATAAAATTTGAAAGCTCTAGTTAATTAATTCTCGTGTTTCTGAAAGTGAAGAGTTGAACTGTTTGAGAGTGGTAGAAGCCAACAGTTCTGATAAATTAAGATGATTGACCTGAATTTCTACTTTGCACCACAGAAACTGATTTTGTGTAACACTGGATCACATTGTAATGAAAAGTCTAATTTCAACCTTATAGTCTATTGTTTTTACTACATCATTCGGGTGTGAATCATACATTTCTGTGACTCACAACTTACATAAATTTTACAGAGCAGGCTGAGTTGCACGAGTAACGATTTTGAGTTAGGACAATATGGATTTTGGTTTTTTTTCATTTTAGGTTGATAATGAACGGCGGGCCAAGTGACTGGTACTACTTCAAATATTTCATTTTTAAATATCCAATTATTTGAAGTCTTTTACTTTGTTTAAAATTCTTATTCAAAAGGTGGCATAATTCATTTGAGCTGCATGAATAGCCTAGGGAAAAATGATTCAAACTGTAAAGTATAAGATTGAGTTTAAAGAAGTGGTTTTACAAAGGTTCTAGATGAATAAGTCCACAGCCATACAGGGAGGCAGATTTAAGTACAGGCTGAAGTTAAACCCAATATGCATAATAGATGGACAAAAAAGAATCTCCCCCTCTCTCCCGCCCTCTCTTCTCTCTTTCTTCCACTCCCTGTCTCCCCCACCTGTCCCCCTCTTTTCCTTCTTCTCTCTCCCCTCCCTCCTCACTCCAAGATTTAAATTTGAGTACTTACTATGATAGTGCTTTCTTGGTTAGGGGTGTCATAATGATGTGCCCCTCATTCAAAGGGACGTTAGCGTACACGTGGGGGTTACTCCCACATGACCAAATAATACAAATTACTAAACTAATACATGCAAGTCAGAGTTGCTGAATATATACCAATCTCAGGAATTGCTTCACTTTTCTTATCAACCTTTCACCACAAAACATTTTGTGTGACTGAACATAGTTCTGCTCTAATATGTTACAAGGGAACATTCTTTCATTCATTTATTCCTTTATAGTTTTCCTTCACTTTTGGAAAATAATGGACTGGAAGCCTATCTCCTGTTGACCAGCATGGTGGCAGTAGTATTAAGTGAGCACTACTGAAGGGAAAATAAATTTGTTGAAGAAGTGAGGACCAAAAAAGCTAACTCATCCTCATCCCAGAGAGCATCCTCTAAAAGTGACAGCAATACAGACTAATATATTTAGGGAGACAGAATTTCATTATAGTTTAATGGATTTATATTTGAAATTTTGAAATTCAACTTATTTAGCAATGAAATGGGTTAACAGCATATAAACATCAAATGGCACAATTTAGACAGCACTTTATATATTTTATGTATTTTGATTGTCAAAAAATATTGTTTGACAGAGCAGATGAAGAAAACAGTACTCTGAGACATGATTCAATATATTTAGTCACTTAAAGCCTTTTATCTTTTATCCCATATCTCAAATATTTACATTTTCAGACAGAAAATCCTAGAAGGAGGAAATTTTCTAAAAACCAAAATCAAACAAACAAGAAAATAGACTAATCACTTCCCTCCCTTTGTGTAGCTCTATGCATATTAATGCTCAGTAAATGTCAATGACGATTATTTCTAATGTTTGATTAACTAACAGAAAGTAATTTTTTCCTACAGTTATTACCACTTACTTGTAGTTCCTTGTTCTTATAGAGAGTCCTTTTTTTTCTATTTATTATTATTTTTTCTTTATTTAGGAATGCCATGTAGCTTTGAAAAACCTTATGTAGCTTATGTAGCATAATATATGACGGTGTTAAAGAGCTTGTGGAGAGGAGCAGCCATGAATAATTACAATGAGACATAATTTGTTCCACATGATAATCTATTAAACACTCTGCAGGAAGGTAACAAACACTGCAAACAAAATTAAAATTGGCAAAATTAAAATCCTTACTAAATAAGACAACAGGTGATAAAAGTATTAATAAACTGAATTAATGAATCATTCTATAGAAAAATAAAGCCTGGCATTTTGATTTTCTGATCTTAATTTAAATTCCAGAAATTAGGACAGGATCACCAAATCAAACTGATGTAATGAAAAGTCATTTTGCAAAGTTCATACTGAGACTAACAAGTACTACTTTTTAAATATAGGACCATATACTACAAAGGGAAATTTGTTTTCTAGAAAAAACTGATGCTACTATTTACAGTGCACAGACTTTTTTTTTTTTTTAAAGAGGAGGTCTGTAGAAAAGTAGGAGAAAAACTATTATTAGATTCTGGTGTTTAGATAATCCCTTTCTGCCTCATAGCTGTAGTTTTCTTTTGCTAGTTCCTTCCTCCCCCAGGAGTTATAATGTTGGCTATTTGATAAAATGTGAAAATTGCTGGAAAATATGTATTTTCTCTATAAAACTATAACTATATCTCTGCATGGTAAACACTGGAATTATCATAAAATAGGTACAGTTAAAATACAAATTCAATCAAACACCACAAAATATGTTTTTGAATTTTATAACATCTATGTTTAAATAATTTATTCATGTATTGGCAGTATGGACTGGGACAAGTATATATATCCATTTCAGAAATGCAGGGTGCAAACAGTTCTTTCAGTTTAGATGAAAAAAAAAAAAAAAGCATTACAATAAAAGACACATTGCTATTAATCCCCATCAAAATACCCTCCCTCGATTCGAACACACATGTCCCATCATTCTTGCTACTTTCTGAAGCAGTTCTGGAAGTCCTCTTTCATGAGTGTCTTTAGTTGGGCTGCGGTGGCTGCTTTGATGTCCTGAATCAATTCAAACTGTTTTTCTTTCTCGGTCATTTTGACTTTGGGGAAGAGCCAGAAGTTGCACAGTGCCAGATCCGGTGAATAAGGTAGATGAGGACACCATAATGTTTTTATTCGACAGAAATTGCTGTACCAGAAATGATGTGTGATACAGAACATTTTCATGGCGGAGGATGAAGGAAAGACACTCACGAAAGAAGACTTTCACAACTGCTTCAGAGAGTGGCAAGATCGGTGGGATAAATGTTTTTGAAGCAAGGGGAAGTATTTTGAGGGGAATTAATTGCACTGCGTCTTTTACTGTATTTTTTTTTTTTTTAGTATTATTATTATTATTTAAACTTTTACTGTTTCTTTGGATCACATCTCGTAACTCCCAGGCATCTCTGGGCAAGATAAGGGGAATTCTCCATAGAAGGACACAGGCATTCGTTATAACCCACGGCCTCTGTGGTGTGACAGCACTAAGAAAAGGGATCTAGCTGGGTCAGATTCCCACATGATTATGTCCTAATGTCCCAATTCTTTCTGCTTCAACATCTCCAGAGAGTAAATGGAAGTGGGGGTGTTAAGAAATGTTCTCGGGTTTAAATTATGTCTTATGTATTTTTAATCCCCAAATCCTACTTTTTGTGCCAATATGTGTCGAAATGCAGCTATACTTGGTTAAGAATCCAGTGACTCTAATTTCTCAGACTTCTCAGGATACTGTAGTGTGATATGCCTTACATATGAAATTTCCCTGTTGCTAGTTTATGGTCTAATTATCTTTGCTTTTCTAAGTCACTTATGACTTATTTAATTTCCAGTTGTAAAAATGTTGCTGTCATGCTCTATTTTTTTAATTCTTGTATACTTTTTGTGTTTATGCTTCTTATCCATTTTACTTTTAAGAGTGGTTTCAGGAGGGAGAGGTTATAAATGTGTGATTTAATCTGTTATATTTAAATAGAAATCACAATGGCTTACTTCTGCAGAGTATTCCCATTTGAGAAGAGTGCTCTAAGAAACATGGGATAAGAATGATAAAGATCAGGATAATATTATATCATAATTATTAAAATGTACTGGGCACTAAACACTATTTAAGAATTTTGCATATATCATTTTATTTAATTCTGGCAGCATCCCAAAATGGTAGATGTGGTTATTCTGAGGCAGTTATTATTAGTGTTATTGCTTAATTGAATGATCTATCAAGTGGAGAATAGTACCAAGTATATAGGTTCTTGTGAAGATAAAGCACTTAACCCATAATTTTAATTTTATGAATTTAATTAATGAAAAGATATAGAATAGTGCCTGGCACATAGAATATACATGTGGTAGGCAGAATAATGACCTTTCCCCCAAATATATGTATAATCTAATCTTCCAGAACTTGTAAATATTTTATGTTATAAGGTCAAGGGGAATGAAGATTCCAAATTAAGGTTGCAAATGGAATTAAGGTTGTTAATCCCAGATTTCTCATTTGAACTCAGTGTAATCATAAGTGTTCTTTATATAAGATAGAGACAGAGTCAGAAGAATGTGATAGAAAGCAAATTTGGAGTGATGTGATGTAAGGTCTCAACCCAGCACTCCTGGATCAAAGGACCAAAGGAAACCACAGACCAAAGAATACCTGGATCCCCTAGAAATTGGAAAAGGTTAAGGAAAAAGATTATCTTTTAAAGCTACCAGAAAGATCACAGACGGGCTGATAGATTGATTTTAGTCCAGTGAGATCCATTTCAGATTCTCTAGAACGTCTGAAATCCATTTAGTTCTCTAGAATGTCAAGATGAATATGTGTTGTTTCAAGCCACCAAATTGGTCGCAATTTTTTGTAGCAGCAATAAGAAACAAATACAATGCATAATAAATGAATTTTTATAATATCAATTTAAAAATGGAGAAAATGAGAAAAAAAGAATTAACATTCCAAAAGTCATGTTCTAAATTTTAGAACCAGAATTTGAATCCAGATGGTCTGAGCTCCAAATTATACTGTGCTTGTAACTACTCTGCTAAAATTTTTAATGCTTGTTATACTACAAGAAAAAAATTCTCAAAAAGCCCATTTTTGTGTAGTTTTAAAAAATATTAATTATAGTGAAATAATCCATTCAAATATCACATAAGCAATTTTAATTCCAAGAAATAAAAAAAAAAAACAACAACAACAACAACAAAAAACCTGCTAACTGAATTCTAAATTCTGCCTTGTAAGTCCATTTTTTTGGCCAATCAAATTTATGATATGAATTATAGAATATATATTTCATATTTCTGGATATTTTGTTTTCCTCAAAGAATAAATTTGTAAATTATTTTAGGTAGGCTTATTATATTTCAGTACAAATAAGAATGTTTATATTTTAATTCCTGACACAGCTTACATAATGTTATATCCACATACAGGTTCAGTAACTTCATAGTTGAGTTGAATATATTTAAATCACTATTTTTTAGTCACAGAGTTATATATAATAGTTATATATAAGTTAAAAATATACAAATACAATTAATAAATACAGTATGTAAAGATTTTTAAATTTCTAGTGTAATGCACTGTTCATAGTATACACTAAATAACTATAAACAACGTAACTATAAACATACTTTTTTGTTTGTTTTTTTAATGTGAAGAAGAGGAAATTTGAAGTTTCTATTTACTTAATACTCTGTGCTATGCTGCAATTTAGTCAAGTACAGCAGGTCCTCAAAAAAATAATTTTGTTCAACATAGTTACATTGTAACAGTTGACAAAGGAAAAAAAAAAGTGGCGGAGACCACTATTTATGGAGTTCCACGTTCTTCTCGCCCTATGTCTGCATGGGTTTTCTCTGGGTACTCTGGTTTCCTCCTGCATCCCAACGATGTGCACGTGAGATAAACTGGTGTGTCTACATTGTCCCAGTCTGAGTGAATGTGGGGGTGTGTATGATGCACCCTGTGATGGAATGGTGTCCTCTCCACAGTGGGGTCCCACCTGGCACCAAACTGCTGGGATAGGCCCAGCCACCTGTGACTCTGAACTGGAATCAGCAGGTTACAAAACAATTGTTTTACTTGTTTTTATTAATCTTCCTTAAATGTAGATTATAGCTCACATGTATTTCAGTGTTTAATATTAGAAGTGTTTAGGGGTCTTTATTAAGAAGTTTGGTGATATTTTGTGAGCAGAAATATGCTGTAGGAAATTATATATATATTGTCATTATATATATATGCCATATATATGATATATATGATATATATCATATATAATAAATATATATGATATATATCTCTCTCAATTAACTTGTAAAATTAGTTTTGTTTTTTGTTGTTTTGCTTAAAGTCCCAGTTCCAATAATTCATTGATGATATTAAGTGAAGTCTTAGAAGATAGTGTGTGCTTAGAAAATAGGGATATTTCAGAGAAAAAAAAAAAAATGAGCTTAAGTATATAAGAGTTCCTGGTGTGTAGGTACTAGATAAAAAGGTGTTGAATGAATAAAAGAATAATATGTGCTATGGACTGAATTGTGTCCCCCTAAAATTAATATGTTGAAGCCCTATTATAATGTGATGGAGAAGGAGCCTTTGGAATTTAGAGGAAGTCATGATGAAATTATATTAGAGCCCTTATAAGAATAGATACCAGGGAGATTTCCCTTTTTCTCTCTGTGTCTGAGAACAAGCCAGGAGGAGGTTCCTCATCAAAATCCCACCATTCTGGCACCCTGATCTCTTACACTTATAGCCTCCAGAACTGTGAAAGTCAATTTCTGTTGTTTAAGCCACCCAGTCTGTAGTATTTTGTTATGGCAATCTGAACTAAGATATGCAAACAACTTATGAACAAAGGGAGAACGTTTATATTAGTAGAGTTATTTTATGTACCTTAACTAAGTAAAGATAGTGTGAGTTAGAAAAAAATGAGTTCTAAGTGCAAATTGTTAATGAGAGTTCACTGTTACTATAATAAAGCAAGCCAATAGAATAATATTGGCTATATACGAGTGCATTAAAATTATGTCTAAAAAAATTATGTCTAGACATATATCTAAAATTATGTCTAGACATATATCTGTGCTATGCTGAAATTTAGTCAAGTACAGCAAGGCCTCAAAAAAATAATTTTGTTCAGCATAGTTACATTGTAATAGTTGACAAGGAAAAAATAATTTTGACAAGGGAAAAAAAACAGTGGACAAGGAAAAAACACACCATCAATGTTTTGGAGCTAAATGTTTGTTGTGAATCAAGCCTAAGCCATCTTTTCATTTTATACAATGTATTTATATATATACAATTTATATATATATATATATATATATATATATATATATATACACAATTATATATATATATATATTTATATATATACAATTATACAATTTGAGCAGTAATAAGTATGGATATAATTTAATGTTTTTTGAACTCTCAAACAATTATAGAGAATTTTGCATATTCTACTTTTCATGAAAATATTAGTGTGAATCAAAACATTGTATAAAATTTAATAAAAAATACAGATATTGAAGTAATACAAGTGCATCCTCAAATTGTAATTAAAATGAGTACTCTATTTTCTGTAATTAATTACAATTCTTATATTTTACACAGTAACATAATTACTTTCTGAACTAAAGAAGAATATAATTTCTAACTCTACATAGTTATAACCCTAAATCTACATAACCTGCCTTACTGGATTAGTTGAGCCTTGGCAGGAAACCCCAATATTTGTGAATCCCTCCTAGGGAAATGTATTTTATTTATGACAAGTATTAGCAGATAATAAAAGAATCAAATGCTATTTTACAAACTGGGAGATAGAAGTGGGGAAAAATCATAACTTTTGTGTTAAGAAGATAATTACTAATGCTTTTTTTGGTAGTACAAGATCTTAGAAAAGGAGTATTAGAGGAAAAAATTAAATATTTAATATGGTCACCTAATACAATATGCTACATATATACTTCAATCAAAAGGAAAATGTGTAACTACTATTCAAGGAAAATATATATTTGAAAAGAAGGAAATGAAAAATGTACTCTCATTAAATTGAATTAAAAAATAAAGGTTCCTTCTATGAGGAATATATAACACTCATAGTACGCTTTTAAAACATTCTAATTAAAATTGAAATCCCTATATCTTTTATATAACTAACGTTGATCTGTACCTTTTATAGATTTTTTTTTTACCTTTCCAATTATTTTTTCTAATTTGAATGTAATCCAAAAGATATTTGCTAAATAATTAATCTTATTATTTGATCTCTTTCTCCATACTAGTTTCCTTTTCTTTCACATTGTTTATAGAATTTATCACCAGGACTTGTTGCTCTCCCTAATCATCCTTCAGATTTAAGTTACGTGTTTAACCTTCCTGGAGGAAGAGACTCCCTTCTTTGGGTAAGTCAGAGAGATGCCCTGTCTCTTGTATTGTATCAAAACTGCTCTTTATATTATAAAAGTTTCAATTTTACATTAGTGTTTTTTGTTTTAATATTTCTATCTATTTCTTTTACTAAACTCTAAGCTATGTGAGATCAGAAAACATGTCTGGTCTTACATCCTCAGGACTTTCCTAATGTGCCAAACACATGGTGGATACAACAATCTATATTTGTCAAACATTAATAAACTGCGCTAAGCAACCATTTTATTTTGAAGACAGGAATGGCTAATTTGAATTATACAGTAAATCACAAGAAATTTAAAGGAACAAATATTATAAAACTCAGATAAGATTAAACTTTGTTTAAGATTTTCAAGGCCCATATGTTAATATGCAATGTTTTTATCAGGAAAAGTATGGCTAGAAGCAATTGTATAAAAGATAAACACCTCATCACTAATGTATTCTATCTTTAAACATAGGGGATTATAAAATTAAAATGAATTTACAAATATCTAAAGCAGATTAAAGTGTGTCTTAATTCAAGGATTGTTTCCTTTATCCTTATATTACTTTCAATCCATTTTGTTTAGTCCCTTGTTTTTATGCTCTATACTAGAAGCACATTCATTTTCTAAAAATTCTATCTATTCATTGTTATAGAAAAGTCCTATCCTTTTTACTATTATATGCAACTTGGATGTATTCTCAGTGTTTAAAAGATATTCAGAAACTCCCATTATCTCTTCAGAAATAAAAGAAGTCAAAACCTTTTGACAGATAATAACCAAGCAGTAACAGCTGATTCTCATTTTGCTAATGTAAGGAATAAGAATTATGAAAAAGGAAAAGTGGGATTAAGTCATTTTTTTTCTGATAGAGTGAAAATAAAATCTTGAAATTACAAAAAACAATTTTGAAAATAACTAAACTTCTTAGAGCCTGATTCTTTGTAAAGAAATGTAGATTAAAAAAAAAATTAATAAGATTTTTAAAATATAAATTAATCAGGTGAATTACATCTAATTTTATCTCTGAATAAATGTAGGGACTAACATTAACTGTTAATTTTTTAATAGGTAAGATTATAATATTAATTTTGTTAGGAAAATCCTGAATTATAAATGTGTTCTTTTAGTTTGAAACTTTCTCTTCAAATTAGACCAGATTTACAGTCTAATTTTTTTTTTTTTTTTTCTGTTGAATGTACCAATAGAACAGATTTACAGAGCTATGTTTAAATTTTCTTGATTTGGAAATGAGAGAATAAATGTGTGACATTTTCCTGCTTATAATTTTCTGTATCTACTCACAAGAACAGTTCAACAAATTATGGGCCACTATGTGGACATTTTATCACACTTTTGGGAAAAAAAGATATATATGTACATATGAAGAATATTACAGACACGTAGCAGTCTCAACTGCGAAAATCTAAAAAGAGGTATAAACTATGAAAATATCTGCATCCTCTGAAGTGTACTGTTGTTGAGAGAGATGGTGATAGAAATGTTGATAACACAAAATCTATCTGGCATACTTTTGAACAGTCATCGAAGAGCCTGTGGTGTCTACATATGGGGACAAATAGATTGGTCTACTGTGTCGTATTCAGTTTTGTTGTTGGTGTTGTTTTTATCAGAGTATCAGCAGTGAACTAAATTTTTAACATCAAGAGGCACAATAGAGTGAAAAATAACAGTTTTGTGATCTCAGATAACAGTCCAACAGTGAAGTGTTTTTCCTTATAATTCAGTAATTCTGGACTGAATAAGCACAGAATGCATTAAAAATCCCTTTGACGAACATTTGCTGCACCCATACTAAGTGTCAGGCACTGTGATGGACACATAGACTGTCCAGTCTCTACCCTTACTGTCTTCCAAGTCTGATGGAGAACAAGCAAATAACAATACCTTATAATAATACGATGTAAATAACAACACGAGGACATTATAAATACAATGTAAGATATTTTCACACAAAGTCAAGGAAACATAAAGAAAAGGGACCCCATTCAAGTTGGAAACAAGAGGCTAGTAGTTTTTGGAAGGGTACAGTTGTAGTTGTTTTGGTTTTATTTGTTTGTCATGTTGGGTTTTGATTTTTTTTTTTTTTTAAGAAGAAATAAGGTAAAGATAATACCATAAAAAAGGAATAGTAGGTGCAAACTGTAGAGATACGAAAATGCGTGGCACATTCAAGTAAGTACAAGTGGTTTATGGTAATGAACTATCAAACGTATGTAGGACAACCTGCAGGAGATGAAGTAGAAATGAAAATTTAGGCAGAGGCCACAAAGCAAGTGACTTACTGATGCCCTCCTAAAGGGTTTATATTTATTCTCAAGGTGACAAGTAGTCACTGATGGAATTTTAATAGGGAGATGACAATAAATGTGTATTCTGGGAAGATAATATGATCATACCATTTACCCAAAAATTAGACCTAACTGGACAATCAGCTCTAATGTATTTTTTGGAGTAAAAATTAGTATAAGACTCGGTATTATATTATGTTATGTTATATTATATTATATTAATTAGACCCAGTCTTATTTTAATGTAAGACTGGGTCTTATTAATATAATATTTTAATATAAGACCAGGTCTTATATTAATTTTTTCTCCAAAAGACGCATTAGAGCTGATGGTCTAGCTAGGTCTTATTTTCGGGGAAACATGGTAGTTTCAAAGCATATGGGAGAAGAGGCTCTGTGGAATAACTTAGGAAGCTACTGTATTAAACTTTGTGAATCTTAAAATACTAATGCAAGGGAAAATATAATGAAAGAGAAAACCATCATTAAAAATGAATTTTATAAATTGTAACTGATTAGAAAAAGATTAAAAGAGTACATATGAGAAATTATTCAAATGGTAATAATATGCACTAAGTGCTTTAGATGGATTGTCTTCTTTAACCCTTCAAATTTCTATAAGAGTGCTGTTTCTCTATTCTGTTGTTTTATGGGGAAAAACAAAACAAAACTCAAAGTGCTTAACTAACTTAACTTGTCCAAGACACCCAATTAGTAAATCTTCAAATTCAGGTAATCCAACTTCAAACACCAGCCTCTTTACAACTCTGTTATACTGAAAGAACCTATTCTAGAATTTTGGTTTGGGCAATGAGGTAGGTGAAAGTGCCATTCGTTAGACTAAAAATGGAGGAAGGGATGGAGGTGAGAAGAACGATAGTTCAGTTTAAGATACATTGAGTTTGACAAGTCTTCAGAACATTCAAAAAAATATGAATGATAGGAAATTAAATGTATACATCTGAAAAATAAAGAATTTTGTACTAAAATATAAATAGTTTAATGACTTGTAAGACAAGTCATCTTCCTTGAAGAAGTTATAGTATAAGAGAAGATCATGGATGAGATCATGAGAAAAAAGTAACATTAAAGAGAAAAGACTTTAGATAAAGCAACCTCACCATTTATGGAAAGTTTTAATTGAAAACTTTTTTCATATATATATATATATATATATATACATATACATATATATATATGTATATATATATATATGTGTATATATATATATGTGTATATATATATAATTTATATATAATTATATCTTTATAGCAATTCAAAACAAATACATTACTTTCTCCTATTGATTATTATTTTAATATTAATAGATAGCCATCATATATTACGTAGGCTTTTCCTTTGCAGTAGATACCTCTTATATAATAGAAATCCACCATCAGAATCACTTTTTGGATAAAGCTATTAACTCTAGAAACCTCCTATTAAAATATCTGTTTCTGGGTAGAGAAGATTATATTTACCTTTAGCATAGATTAGTTTATTAGATTAACTTTACTGAGAACGTTCAAATCCCAAAGAAAGTCACTGTAAAACGAGGCAGTTTTTACTATAGAGGCAGATGACAACTCAGAGAATGGATTACTCTCCATGAAGAGTAGTCTGCAGTGAGACACCCAGTGACAGTCATAGAGTAAACATCATAGAGTAAATCATTTGTTGAAAATTCAAAAAATGGAAAGGGGCTAAAGACTGATTCTAGAGTTTTATGAAAATTTCCATTGTTGGTCTTGTGTCAAAAAGAGAAAAAAAGGTAAAGTTAAAATCAGTGTGTACTAGATTTGAAAAACATGTTCATATGAAGTTGTATAGCATGCTTTTTAAAAAATTTATAGTTGGTATACAATATTATATTTGTTTCAGGTATACAATGCAGTGAGTTCACATTTTTATACCTTGTAATGTGATTCACCCCACTAATTCTAGTAATCAACTCTCACCATGCAAACTTATCAAAATACTGATTATATTCCCCTTCACCTTTTTCAACCACCCCCAGATCCACCTCCACACTGGCAACCATCCCTTTAGTCTCTATGAGTCTCTTTTTTTGTTCATTTATTTAGTTATTTTTGGAATCCAAAATAAACTCAAAATGGGTTAAAGACTTAACTACAAGGCCTGAAGCCCTAAAACTAGAAGAAAACATAGGTAGTAAACTATTTGACATTGCTCTTAGCAATATCTTTTTTAATATGAAACCTGGAGCAAGGGAAACAAAAGCAAAATAAACAAATGGGACTTCATCAACTGAAAAGCATCTGTATCACCAAAGGAAAGCATCAACAAAACAGAGAGAATCTACTGAATGGGAGAATATATTCACAAATGATATATCCAGTAAGGGGTAGATATCCAGAATACATAAGGAACTCATGCAACTCAGTAACAAAAAAACAATGTGATCAATAAATGAGCAAAGGACATAAAAAGACATTTCTCTGAAGAATACATACAGATATCACTAATCATTAAATGCAAATCAAAACTACAATGAGATACCACCTCACACCAGTCAGAATGGCTGTTACCAAAAAAGTGAACAAATAATGTGTTGGTGAGGATACGGAGAAAAGGGAACCCTTGGCACTGTTGGTGGGACTACAAATTGGTGTAGCCAGTATGGAAAACAACATGGAAATTCCTCAAAAAACTGAAAATAGATCTATTATATGACCCAGCAATTCCACTTCTGGGTATTTAGCCAAAGAAAATGAAAACACAAATCTAAAAAGGTATATGCACCCCTATGTTCATTGCAGCATTACTTACAATGCAGTGATTTTCATTGAATATTTAGTTTTGATGCTTACTTGGTTGTATTACACAATCTGATTTCTCTTAATTTGTAGTTTTCTCTTAATTCTTTATATATTCAGTAGAAAGTTCAAGTTATTTGCTGTTCAAAGCACTGTGCTAGTTTTCAGAGATATAGAGATGAGTAAGACTCATTTTCTTTTTAGGAGGTAAAGAAACTTTATTCTTCAAATTGTCAAAAATAATTAATAAATTATGAGATAATTGAAAATTTATGCTAAATGAAAACAAGGGACTTCAACTTCATAAACGGTAAAATACTGAATAGTAATATTTTAGATATTATTGATAAGTTGAGTATATAAAATACATTTGGGAGATGTTAGAACATGCTAGAAATAATAGGTAAGCTGTATTTTTAAATAATAAACATATTTTGATAAGATATAGAAGTGACACAAATTTGAGTGTTAACTTTTTTCCAAAGTAGGGAAAAATGGTGGTTGTTTAAATATTGAAAACTCTGAATTAAAAAAAAAAAGAGTTTATTTTTGTGGATGATAAATATATTCCTGGCTATGACCCAAACTATGAAGCTTAAAGACATAAAACCACAAATGGATTTCAGCAATTAGTCTGTTACTACTAGTATCAAATATCACATTAAAAAGCAGTGGCATTACCATAAAAGCTTTGACACATTTTTGATATTGGTCAAAAATGAATTATTCAAAAAAGTGCAATTTATCATGATCAAAACCTTTCGTTATGTTTGGCTCTTCTTTGTACACATCAATAATGTTTTCCTCAAGTTGGTTCTATCAAAATATTCAGTAGGTATATATAACAAGTTTTAAATCTTAAAACAAGGCAGGATTTGTACTTTGAAAAGTATGCTGAAGGAGTTATAGAGACTAAAATGAAATTATATGGTCCAATTACAAAGACTCCTTTTGTAATGTTAATTTTCTTGCAGAACAACTGCCATCTAATAGCTCGGGGTTTTTTTGTTTGTTTGTTTTTTTCATTGTGTTGCTTCAGGTTTAATTAAATACTTGTTCTAGTGTATTACAAATGGAAATCAAACATGCCACTGATGAAAGTTGGTTGCACTGGTGATTATAATTACTAATAGTGGTTTTTCTCATGGTCATAACTACATAATTCACCTGTATTCTTATTAAGCCCTTCCAAACCACACTGAAAAAACCCAAGTATATAATATACCCATATCAATAAGTTAGGGATGAAATGTGTTATCATAACTCATGTCTGTATTACCAAGTAAAGCATGTCACAAGTGTTGCTGCAAATCTTTATTATAACAATATGCAGTAAGTTCTCACTTAATGTTGTCAATGGGTTCTTGGAAATGACAGCTTTAATCGAAGACACATATAAGAAAACCAATCTTACCTTAGGCTAATTGATATAAACATGAGTTAAGTTCCTACTACGATATATGTTGGTGTCTCCTGAATAGCTCTAATCCAGAACTCACTTGAGTTCCAAACCCTAATATCCACATGCTTTGTATATGTTTTAACATAGGTAACAACTGTGACCACAAAATTAACAAGTTCAGATTGAACTCATTTTTCCCCCCAGAGTACCCTTTCCTATTTTTCATCATGTGCCCAAACATCTCCATGTTTTTCAAGGCCCCTTAGACTCCATACTCTGCCTGGCTCCTTAGATCTATTTGGTCAATAAATCCCCCAAATTCTCTCTTCTTAATACCTCTTAAAAATTACCCCATCTCTTCATAGCAACTCAATGAAGTTGTTCAAGCTTTAATCACTTCTATCCTGGATTATGAAAATCACCACATACTTCCTTATTTCTCCTCTATTAGAATTTTGTTAGAGCCTATCTCTCTGCATGAGCTGTCTTCAGAGTACATCCTGAGAAAAGGTCTCAGGTATAAAGAGCTGATTTGGTAACATGTACTCAGGTGATAATATTGAAAAGTGAATGGAAGTAAAGCCAAGGCACAGGTGAATTATCCAGCTGGTCATCACCATTGGATCATCTGCAAGCATCAGAATCGTCTGCTTAGAAAATAGAAAAGGGGGATATTTATCAACTGGTTCCCAATGGGGTTGGTCAAGTGCTAATCCACAGAGTGTTTACTCTTCGAACTTCCAGGTTTATGCATGCATGAGTACTGAGTACCTTGGCAGGCGTCCCCAGGCATGGTTTCAGAAAGACCCTGGGGAAGAGATGCTGAGGCAAGGTACTGTCCATTACAGATGTTCAGAGCTGTTTATTGAAGCAGTGGCTGAGGTGAGCCGAGAGGCAGGCACAGACAGCTTCTCATGTAAGTGCTCATTTCATGGCATAAATCTGATTATGCAGTGCCCTTGCTTACAAATCTTCATGGCTTCACAACATTACGCTTCTTCTCATAGCACTCACAAATTCTCTGGGAAGCTGTATATGGCCCTCCAGACTTGAGTCAGGTTTCTTCTTAAGTGATCCTGTGCTTACTATAGTATGTAGAACGGGCATATACAGCAGTTCCTTGTTATCAAAACACACTTAGTATAAGAAAAAGACACAGTAAATTTATTTAAAATTGAATCAAAATTTCATAGAAAATAGTGGCAATAGTAGAGTAGAATGGGATGGATAATGGATAATTTATATTACAATGAAACAAAGAAATAAAAACATAGCTTTTTTCCTTGCATATTTTAACACGACTTGGAATGTAGGACAACTGTATTGTTATTCTTAAATACATTTTATGTGTTACATTCGTGCATATAATTTTTCTGACGTTTTAGAATAGTGTGAAATTATATCTTTTATTACAGTTTGAGTTTTACAAAAGGATCATAACAAATGTCATTTTTATTAGAATATATCAAGTTTTCATCAGTTTCCCTAAAATACTTATCTAAAAATCTCAATTTCTAAAACATTATTTTTTTGGAAAGAACTGACATATAACTTTTATCAATATTTCATTTTTCATATTTTCACTGCTCCACCTTTCAAAATCTTCATTTGGCAGTAGCTTTGTAAGTGACTGGCATAGTCTACCAACATAATTTTATTGATGTAATGAAAATGTGATTCTTGCAAGATATGCACTTTCACTTTCTAATTAATTTGCATTGTATTTGCATTGATTGCATTGAGTAATGCTTATAGAACACTATAGTAAGTGAACAGAGTTATTGATAAAGAACTTGAGGAGAGAAGCAGGGATACTCAATAATATTAAGTGGTCTGCAAGGGCGAGAGGGAGATACTTTACTAGAGAATAATTTTATAAGCTACCAGTTCCTTAGTGATTATTTTTATGCTATGGAAAATTTTGTTTATATCCTCAACCACATGTCTGTGGTGATTCAGAGAAGAAATGGATAATGAGAATACACTGTATATTTACTTTTTGTCCTTTTATTCTCATAGAAGCCTTCTTGTTCTATTAAATTTGCAAGTGTATATCTCTGTCTCCAATTAGACTCTAAATTCTGTGAGATCAGCTGACTACTAATAACAATAAAGCATAGGGATAATAGATAACTTTTGATCATGAGATTCAGTTTTGCACAACAGTTTTGGTAAGATCGTTACTTGAATTACTATATTGACTTTTCATAACAACCCTAGAAGACACATTTGAGTTGCTATTTTTATTCCATTTTTAGATATCAGAAAACTAAATTACAAAAAGATCAGTACAAAAGAAAAGTAATTTTCTCAAGCACATACATAAAAATGGTAAAACTAGAATTCCCTCTGTGCTTTGGATCAATCACTTTTCTGAACTAATCTCATTTGTATCCTCTTTTTTTTCTAGTGGTGGCATGTAATAAGTATACGTCTGCTCCAGCTGTTTCTAATTTAATGACTCTGGTTGTCTTTGGGAAATGACTTGGGAACATTTTGTTTAAATGGAGGAAGAATGTTTTACTATGTAATCACTATATGTTAAACAAAGTTTCCCCATTCTACTTTATGTGGATAAGACAAACACATATTTTCACAGTTGGATAATGAGAAGGAAGAGCACATTACAATCTTAAACTCTATATCTACTCTGTGAAAGAAGATATTAGGTTTTACAATTCATGAAAAATATATATGATTCTTTTAAAATATTAATATATTCTAGTGTCACTGAATAAAACACAGCTAGGTTTCATTTAATTAAAGGAGGTAAGGCACTCAAAATATTTATTCCTAAAATTACTATTTGGGCTATAGAACCAGCATATGCTTTACTTAAAAAAATATGATTCAGTTAAATATAGCATACATTACAAATTTCAGGGTTTAGATTTCCAATCAGGAAATGAAATGCTATCTTTTTTCCTCTTATCTTCAACTTCCATGCTTCCTGCTTTCTCTGTGCTTCTTCCTCTATATGCATATTGCTGGGACCAACCTACATGCTATATGAATAATTCTATCCTATTATGAATATTCCTTTTTATGCTTCACAGATAGAGGAAATATTTAACCTGTGAATACTTTTCTGGTAACATTGCAGGGAAAGGATTGGATGGAATAGCCTCTAGTATGTAGGTCTCACCTGACGCAAATATTTCTTTACATCTTGTTTATTTCTTTACATTAAGTTATTTTCCTTTTGTAGTAATTGTGTAGCTATTTTTCTAACTAGCTTGAAATTTCACTTTTAATAAAAAAATAGATAACTTTGCATAGATATTTATTAAGTGATTTCATGGCCATTTTTATTTAATTTAGTCAATAAAAATAACAAAAACTGTAGTATTTTATTAAAGCTGAGCCATTAACCCATTCCCACCAGTGGTCTTGAATGTATTTTGGCTGTGTTGTCTAACTCAAATAAGAAGAGACAGTAGAGTGTTGTATTAGTAGGACATAATTTTGAATTCAGTAGATCAGTTTTCTTATCCACCTTCTTCAAAATAGGGATACAATTGCCTGTGATTGTCTTATGAATTAAATCAGAAAAATGTAAACCATTTTTATAGAATGGTTACAGAGATCAGAAAGGTTAATCCTGGTGAACACCATCAAAAGCAAATTGCATAACCATAATTGGCAAAAACATCCACTACCCTAAAAGACTTGGTTGATATGTTACGGTACTAAAATTATGAGACCTGCCATATTGTGTAAAGAACAATTTTTGGTTTTATATTGTCATAACTAGTCAATTGAATAAACATTATTCTAGAACTCATTGATGCATTTTTAGAATCTAAGGGGCTGGACCAAGAGAACTCGCTCAACAAAAATGTAGATGTGCAAAATACCTTAAAATTCTCTCATGAGGGCCAGACTTAAAATTGTAAGGACCTCTGATTTAAGATAGGAGTTGGAACATGTGTTTAAAGACTCTCTTGAAGAATAACAATGAAAGCAAGAAAAAAATTAAGAAAAGGAATAGGGGAGAAGAAGAAGGTGGCAGTAAGACAAGGGAGAATAAGTGGAACAGGAAAAGGAGGAGAGTGAGTGATAATACTTAGCTTCTCCCAGGAATTGATAATTACGTTGGCAGCTATGCTAGTCAATTCTGCCTCATTGCCTTACAGATCCTTTAGAGAGAAGACTACATCTTGTATCATAGAAGATACATCTTGTATAATAGGACAAGTTGACATGTCCTATTAATATTCAGAATATCTAAATCCAGGGAAAGTATCTAGAGGGAAAACAAACCCATACAACTGTAGAGGAAAACTAAACAAAACGTCCCAACCTTTTGTCTTTTAATACAGGTAAAGACAAGATGAAGAAGGTCCAATGTAGTAGTAGGAATTCAAAGAAGACTAAATCAAGATCTTGGGAAATGGGATCAAATCAAATCAATAATATAAAACAATCACATACCTTGAATAGGCTTTCATCTTTACTTTGAAGGATTCTGTGAAATGCTAAGTAATAAAAATCATTATCAATTAAAATCTTAGTTAAAAATCAAACAAAAGTACTAAAAAGTAATGGATAAAAAAAGGAAACTAAAGACGATCAACACTAGATGCTAGCAGACCATAAAGCATATTTACTAAGGTCTGCTGAATGATTTAAACCTAGATTTAATGATTTAAACAGCCAAACTTCTTTAAAAAATGAATACAAAATCATAAAATTTCAAACTTGCAGATTTTACTAAAATGCATTTTCTACTTTTTTCAGATTAAAATTAATCAGATACATCTTGTATAATATGCAAAGAATAGTCAAATTAATTTAGAAATATGTCTTAGAAAGTAATACAATTAAATTAGAACAGGATATCAAGGGGCTTTGTGAAGAATGATTTCTGAAGAAATTATAAATCGTTTCATAAATGTAACAAACAATAATCTGGGTGTACAAATAAGTAATATATCAATGGAAGAGGTTGTGTGAGTGTTCTAATACTTTAACATTTATATTTCAAAAATAAGTCAAAATTTAGGGAAGAAGTTAGAATGGCCATGGTGATGGATATTACTTCTCAGGTCAAATAGCTCCTTACTGACATTCTTCTTACTTGATCTATCAATTACTGAAAGAAGAATTTTGATGTATCCATCCAATAATAATGTCTCCATCTATTTTATCTATATATCTGTCTGTCTGTCTGTCTGTCTGTCAATCATCTATCTATCTGTCAATCCTTGAAGTTCTATCAATTTTGTCTCACAGATTTTTGACACTCTGTGTTAGGTGCATACAATGTTTAGGTTTATTTTCCTTGTCAGAGAATTGTCATTCTGTTGTTGGATGCATATAACATTCGGTGTTATTATTCTCGTTGGAGAAATAATCCTTTATCATTTTGTAATGCCCCTCTTTATTCCTAAAACTTTTCCTTGCTCTGAAATCTGCTTTGTCTGTAACTAACATAACTACTCCAGGTTATTTTTGATTAATGTTAGCATGATATGTCTTCCCTTATCCTTTATTTTAATCTTTCTGTATCTTGATACATAAAAGGCTATTCTAATAGACAACAATAGTTGTCTATGCTACCTGTCTTTGTTGTATGTAGACCATTTTTTCTTTCCTTATTCTTCTCCCTTCTCTGGATTTAATTGAGCATCATATTAGTATGCTAGAACTACCATAATAAAATACCACAGACTGGGTGGCTTAAACAAGAGAAATGTATTTCTCACAGTTCTAGAGGCTAGAAGTCCAAGATCAAGATGTAGACAGGGTTGGTTTCTTCTGAGGCCCCTCTCCTTGGTTTGCAAATGGCCACCTTCCCACTGCGTCCTCACTGGTCTTTCTTCTTGTGTATGTTTTCCTGGTGTCTCTTTTTGTGTGTAAATTTCCTCTTCTTATAAGTATGTTAGTTGGATTGGAAGAAGACCCATCTTAATAGCATAATTTTTACTTAATTATCTTTTTAAATGTCCCATCTCCAAATGTCACATTTTGAGTTACTGGGGTTTTAAATTCAACATATGAATTTGGGGATGGGGGACACACAATTCAGCCCATAACAAGCATGCTATATGTTTCTATACTCTCCCCTACCTTATATATAAATTATTCTTTCAAAATATTTTAGTGATTGCTCTGGAGTTTAAAATATATGTTTTAAGTAATCTCAGTTCCCTTCAAATACAATTATACTGTTACACATGAGTGCAGGTAATTTATAAAAAAAAAAAAACATTCCCACTTTCTCCCTCCCATCCCTTATGATATTTCTGTCATCCATTTCACTTATTCATATGCTATAATAACCCAGCACATTGCTACTACTATTTCTTTAAACAAAACATTACATTTTAGATCAATTAACAAGTAAACTTCCTTTTTACTTTCACGTGTTTTTAATATTTTTGCTTTCTTAATGTAAATCAAAGTTTGTGGTTATATAATTTTCTTCCTCTTTAAAACATATTTATCATTGCAGGGAAGATCTGCTGGTAAAGCATACCTCATCTTCTGTTTTTCTGAGAGTCTTTATTTCACCTTCAATGCTGAAAAAAATTCCCATTGTATATAGGATTCTAGGTCAATAATTTTTTTTCAACACTTCAGTATTTCACTGCATTTTCTTCTTGATTTCGTGGTTTCTGATGAGAAATCTATAATTCTTATCTTTGTTCATCATGTGTTTTTCTATGTGCTTTTAGATATACTACCAAAGCACTTTCCAAAAAGAAAAAAAGACCAAAAAAAAAAAAAGAAAAGTTGTACTATTAAAAGTAAAGACTTCTGCTATGTGAAATATACTGTTGAGAGATATACCATAGAATGGGAGAAATTATTTGGAAAGCATATGTTCAATCAATATACAAAGAACTCTTAAAACTTATTGCAAAAACAAACAACACAATTTAAATATAAGCAAAAAATCTGAACATAAATATCAACAAAGATATACAGGTGGAAAATAAATATATGAAGAGATAGTCAACATTGTTTACAATTAGAGAACCACAATTTAAAACACATCAACAAAACAGCTAATATTGAACAAATTGATAATACCAATTGCTGGTGAGAATGCAGAGTGATATTGGTGGTATAATTCCAAGTGGTAAGGCCACTTCAAAAGACATTTTAACAGTTGCTTACAAAGCTACACATAGTCTTACTATATGATCCAGTAATTGTTCTCATACATATTTATCAAACCATTTGAGAAGGTATGTATACATGAAAGTCTGCACATGAATGTCAATATTATGCACATGAATGTCATATGTAATTACCCAAAACTGGAAGCAACCAATAAGTTCTTTACCAAGTGAATGGATAAAATAATATGGTACATCCACACAATGAAATACTATTTACTGACAAAAATAAATGAACTATTAAGTGACAAAAGACATAGATGAATCTTAAATGTATATTAATAAGGAACAGAAGCCAATCTGAAAAGGCTACATACTGTATGATCCTATTTATTTGACATTCTTGGAATGGAAAAACTCTACAGCTGTTAAACAGATTAGTGTGTGCCAGTGGAAAGAGGTAAGGGTTGAGTGTGAGCACAGGGGATATATTAGGGCCGTAAAATTATGCTGTATGATCTTGTAATGGTCAATATATGGCATTATGTATTTCTCAAAGACTGCACAATTTTAGGACATAAAGAGTGAACCTCGATTTATAAGAAATTTTAAAAATAATAAATTAGGATTTGGGGGGTGTCCCAGTTTAGAATGAAGACAGTGACCAAATGATCTACTTTATTGTATTTTGGGGTTTTTTCGTTTCATTTTACTTTTTATTTTATTAAAATATAGCTAATATACAACATTGTATTAGTTTCAGGTGTACACAATGGTTATTCAACATTTATAGACCTAAAGAAGTGATCACCATAGCAACCAAATATAAGTCTAGCAACCATCTAACACTATACAACGCTATCACAATATTATTGACTATATTCCTTATGCTGTACATTACATCCCCATGACTTATTTGTTTTATACCTGGAAATTTGAACCTCTATTCACCTTCACATTTTTCACCCCTTTTTAAAATTTTTCAATTACATTTGACATTCAATATTATTTTATATTAATTTCAGGTGTACAGCAGAGCAGTTAGACATTTATATAATTTAAGTAGTGCTCCCCCTGACTGGTCTAGTATCCACCTGGCACCATACATAGTTAATACCATATTACTGACTATATTTTGTATGCCTTACTTTGCATCCCTGTGAATGTTTTGTAACTACTAATTTGTACTTCGTAATCCCTTCACCTTTTTCACCCTGCCCTAACTCCCTCCCATCTATCAACTCAACAGATCGAGTACTCAACTGAGACCATACACAGTTATTACAATGTTATTGACTATATTCCTTATGCTATATGTTACATCCCTTTGACTACTGTGTAAAAACAAATTTGTACTTCTTAATCCCTTCCCCTTTTTTACCAATCCCCAATCCCTCACCCATCTTTCAAACATCAAAATTTTCTCTGTATCTATGAGTTTGTTTCTGTCTTGTTTGTTTATTTATTTTGTTCGTTATATTCTACATGTAAGGGAAATCACATTGCATCTGTCTTTTGCTGTCTGACATACTCCATTCAGCCCAACACCCTCCAGGTTCATTCATGCCACCACAGATAGTGAGAACCCATTCCCTCCCATGGCTGAGCAGTATTCCATTTTATATATTCTATATAGTGAGGATGCCAAAAAAATGTATACAAATTTTAAGAAAGGAAAACTATTAAAATTGTAATAGTCAATATATACTGATAACAAGAAATGATTGTAAGTCACACCTGACTTCTGCAATTACAAGAGGTGCTCAAAGTGGTTATCATCAGTATCCAGAGACTTCTGATTATGGTGAATTAATGCTTGAGAAACGTTGACCAAAGCGTCCACTTGTATACATTGTTTTGGAACCTCGGTATATATATAATGACCTCCTCTTTATTCTTTATCCATTCACTCATCAACGGACACCCAGGCTGCCTCCATGTCTTGGCCATTGTAAACAATGTTGTAATGAATATATGAATGCACACGTCCTCTCAAAATAGCGTTTTGGGTTTCTTCAAATAATTACACAGAAGTGGGATTACTGGGTCCTTTGTCATTTGTTATAGCTTTTGTTTTAAAGTCTATTTTACCTGGTATAAGTATCACTAAAGTCTGTTTTATCTGGTATAATTATAACAGAGTTTTTCGTTTTTGTTTCCATTTTCATGAAATATCTTTTCCCCATTCCTTTATTTTCAGTCTGTACATGTCTTTTGATCTGAAGTGAGTCTTTTGTAGGCAGCATATGTAAGGACCTTGTTTTCTTCTCCATTCAAGCATCTATCTTTTGATTGGAGCCACCTATCTTTTGATTTAGTCAATTTACATTGAAAGTACTTGTTGATAGATATGTATTATGGTTATTGCCATTTCGCTATTCATGTTTTCGGTTTGTTTTTTGGTTGCTTTTGTTTGTTTTTCCTCTTTAAACAGTCTCTCTAAAACGGGTTTGTGGTGAGGAACTCCTTTAGCTTTTTCTTGTCTGGGAAGCTCTTTATTGTCCTTCAATTCTAAATGATAGCTTTGCTGGGTACAATAATCTTGGTTGTAGAGTGTTGCTTTGCCTCAAATTGAATATTCCATGCCAATCCCTTCTGGCCTGCAAAGTTTCTGTTGAGAAGTCAACTGACAGTCTTATAAGAGATCCCTTGTAAATAACTGCATTTCTGTTCCTGCTTTTAAGATTCTCTCTTTGTTGTTGAGCTTTGGCTTTTTAACTATGATGTGTCTTGGTGTTGACCTCTTTTGAGTTCATCTTGTTTGGGACTCTCTATGTTTCCTGGGCTTATATGTCTATTTCCTTCACCAGGTTAGAGAAGTTTTCAGTCATTATTTTTTCAAACAGGTTTTCAGTTCCTCACTTTCTCACGTCTCCATCTGGTACCTCTATGATGGGAATGTTGTTACGCTTGATGCTGTCCCAGAGTTTAAGACTCTCCTCATTTTTTTGGATTCTTTTTTCATTTAGCTGTTCTGATTGGGTGTTTTATGCTACCTTGTCTTTTAAATCACTGGTTCTATCCTCTGCTTCATCTAATTTGTCGATTTCCTCTAATATAATCTTTATTTCAGTTATTGTATTCTTCATTACTGACTGGTTCTTTTTCATGTTTTTTATTTGCTTTTTAATGCTTTCTGTCTCTTTGTTAAAGTTCTCCCTGAGATCATTGAGTTTCCTTATAACCAGTATTTGGAGCTCTGTGTCTGGTAGACTGCTTGTGTCCATTTTGTTTTGCTCTTTTTCTGGACATTTATTCTGTTCTTTTATTTGGGAAATGTTTATTTGTCTCCCCAGTTTGGTTGCCTTCCTGTGTTTGTTTCTATGTAGGGCTGCTATGCCCCCTGGTCTTAGTAGAGTGGCCTTTAGTAGGTGTCCCATGGGACCCAGTGGCACAGTCTCCCTGGTCACCAGAGCCAGGTGTTCCATGTGTGCCCCTTGTGTGGGTTGTGTGTGCCCTTTTATTGTAGTTGAGACTTGATTGCTGTTTGCACATTGTGGGGAGGGGACTTGGTCCTCAGGCTGATTGGTTGTGAGGACTGGCTGTGACTACAATGGAAAAGCTGTTGTGCAGAAGCTGATACTACCGAGCTGGATGTGTCATCCTTAGAGATGGACAGGTGATGCTCCAGCCCAGTGTGTAGCTCGCCTCTAGGCCTGCCAGCCCTGGGGCCTCCTGGGAGCAGATCCACTGCAGGCCAAGTTCTGATCAAGGACCCCTGCAATGAGCCACAAAGCGATCCACAGATGGTTGTCACCTTCCCTTCATTTGGATGTGCCTTGAGAGGCCAAGCTGTAAACCAAGGCCAGCCGCCACTAATGCCTGCTTAGGGCTGCTCAACCAGAGGTACAGGAAATGCCAAAGCCAGATGCTGCTTGTTTGGGTTCTGTGTTCCTTTGAGTGATTTTAGGGATGTCTTCAGCATGAGCCAAGGCAGGCTATTTATATGGAAAGCTACTGGAAGAGGCTTGGGTGTACCCAAAAGTTGGGTGGTGTATGGTCTCAAGGAATCACTAGGTTGGGGCAGACAAATGGTAATAGCCAGTTTGATGGAGAGCCATATGTGGCATCGGCATGCAAGAAGCCAGAGGGGTCAACAAAGAAACAATAGCTTCTGCCAGCTCCTCCTTCTGAGAAAGCTGCCCCTCCAACCCTGAAGCTAGAAAATTCATTTCCTCCCTATATGCCCCTGGCACCTATTGAGCTGCTGTCCCAGCACTGGAGCTCAGAAAAGTGAGTCCATCAGCAAGTAAGTTGATGCACTGGCCCTTTAAGAGGAATGCCTGGGTCTCTAGCCACCCTCAGTTTCACTCAGCCACAATCTCTGCTGGTTTTCACAGCCAGAATTTATAGGGAATTCTCTCCCTGGCACTGTAACCCTGCTGGGAGGAGCTGGGACCCCTTGCTCCTCAGTGGGGGGACCACCACAGCTGAGATATTCCTCCCAGTTTTTAATGATTACATGTGGGTGTGGGACCAGTCCATTCCACGTCTCTGCCCCTCCTACTAGTCTCTAGGTGGCTTCTTTTGTTTGTCCATAGTCGTAGGGCTTCAGTTCAGCTGGATTTCAGGTGATTCATAGTAATAGTTGTTCTGTGGTTTAGTTGCAATTGATGTGGTCCTAAGAGGAGGTGAGCACAGAGTTTCCCTACTTTGCCATCTTCTCTCCCTCCTTTTTCACAAGATAACTATTTTAAATGTATAAGATAGACACTGAAGAGGGTGGGACAAAGGCACTAAACTAGATAACTTTAGAAATGAGTGAAGTTTTTAAATCACTAGTTGTTTAGTTGTATCCCATGGTGTATTTGTTCTAATACTACAAGTCATGTGTACTGAAGTTAAACAATAAATGGATGTCAGATAATGAGAAGTTTCTCACTGTTGGAGTAAAAGTTTACTGATAAGAAATGAGGAGAGGCTGGAATGATCCATGTGGTAATAAAATAGGATAGAAGTACCAGTAGCAAATCATGTTTAATTTAATATTGATGCAGATATTTACATATAAAAATATTAATAGATATGTGTATAAACAAAGGTTAGTATACTCATATATTTCCTTGCTCTGTCAGCTAAAAGCAATAACACTGGAGGAGCAATAAACAAAAGCCCAGATCTTGGTTTTTAATAACATTCTCTAGTAAGAAGAACCAGGAATCCTTGTGGAAATGGCTAATTCAGGGACTGGGGCAGGAAATACACAAGATAAGTCTTGAGTATGTTATAGTGCCAAAAAGTAAGGTAGTGTTCAAAAAACAAAAACTCTTGTTGATGTGGATATGTCAAAGGGACACAGAGCCAACTGAAAGAGCTCCCAATGGCCAGATTGGAATAATTTGGCAAAAAATGAATAAAGTATATTGTATTATACTACAAAGTATAAAAGCAGTACCTGTGATTCCATACTGATATAAATGATTGATTAAATAAATAAATGTGGCAGAAGAAACAAATCTTATGTACAGAAGAATTCCAAAAATCCTATGCAGATATTCTGCCCTCAAGTTGTGTAATGTAAGTTTTCTATAAAGTTTAGTTCCCTTGGTCAGAACTGGGTGAGGCATTAGAGAAGCAAACTTAAGTGATAAAGTTCCTAACAGCCTCTAGCCTAAGTATAAGTTTTAGTTTCTAACTTAACAAAGGAAATCTCCAGAGCTCACTGAAAGCTCTCAGCTGTTAACATTCCACAGAGACCAGTCCTACTGTGAAAGTCAGAACACTCCAAATTTAAGAAAAAGAACTCATTCCAGCTATTTGTTGGTAAATTCTTTACAAACAGATCCTCAAATGAAAATAAAATTGCATAAGTATTGTAAATTTTACTAGTATCAGGATTATGTAAAACAAAATTTAAAAATTAATACTAAAATATACTACACTCTTAATTGTAAGTTCTATATACCCAGTAGATACACATAGAAGAGTAGCATAATTAATATATATTAAATTAGTGCATTAAATAGAAATCTTGTTAGTTTCATTTTGGATTGTTCATTGCTGGTATGTAGAAATACAACTGGTGTTTGCATGTCAATCTTGTTTCCTAAAACTTTGCTGAACTTATTTATTATCTGTGTGTGTGTGTGTGTGTGTGTGTGTGTGTGTGTGTGTGTGTGTGTGAATTCCTTAGGGCTTTATGTATGTAAGATTATGTCATCTGTAAATAGAGATAGTTTTAATTTTCTTTTACAATTTGCCTATTATTTATCTTTATCATCTAATTGCTCTGACCAGAAGTCCTATTATAATGTTGAGTAGAAGTGGTGAAGGTGAATATCCTTGTCTTGGTCCTGATCTGAAGTGGAGAGCTTTCAGTCTTTCCCTAATGAGTGTAATATTAGCGATAGGTTTTTTATAAAAGCCCTTTATTATTTGAGTTTGTATTGCTACTTTATTGAGCGTTTAATCATGACAGAATGTTAGTGTTGTCAAATATTTTTTGCATCAATTAATGATCATGGTTTTTTTTTTGTTGTTGTTTGTTTGTTCCTTATTCCATTAATGTGCTATACTACATTGATTTACCGTAAGTTGAACACCCCTGTATTACTGGAATAAATTCCATTTGGTCATGATGTATAATTTTCTTAATATTCTTTGTATTTGGTTTGCCAGTATTTGGTAACTATTTTTACACCTGTATTCATAAGTGATATGGAGTTTTAGTTTTCTTGTGATGTCTGTTTGGCTTTACTATCAAGATGATGCTGACCTCATAGAATGAGTTGGGAAGTGCTCCTTCTTTTATTTTTTTGAAAAATTTCAAGATTGGTGTTAATTCTTAAATGTTTGGCATAATTCACCATACAAGCCATCTGGTCCTGAGCTTTCATTTCTTACCGAGGTTTTAGATTACTGATACAATTACTTAATTTGTAGGTCTGTTCAAATTTTCTATTTGTTCTTAAGTCAATTTTGGTAGTTTGTGAGTTTGTGGGACTTTTTCTGTTTCCTCTACATTATATAATTTTGGATATACAATTGTTCATAATATTCTCTTATAATCTTGTTTTTATTTTTGTAAGATGTGTAGTCATGCCCCCACTTTTCTGATTTTAGAATTTGAGTCTTCTCTCTCTCTCTCTCTCTCTCTCTCTCTCTCTCTCTCTCTCTCTCTCTCTCTCTCTCTCTCTCTCTAGCCTACTGCTAGCTTTGAATTTATCTTTATTTGCTTGTTTTAGTTCCTTAGGGTGTACAATTATGTTATTTATTCTGGATCTTTTTTAAAAAGATATAAACATTTACAGCTCTAACTTTATAAATGAGCACTGCTTTCACTACATTCCCAAAAGTTTTGGTGTGTTGTGTATTTGTTTTTATTTGTCTTAATGTATTTTCTAATATCCCTTGTGATTTCTGATTTGACCCCTTGGTAGTTTAATATTATGTCTTAAGTGCATTTCAAGTTTTTTTCCAAGGGTTATTCCTTGCCCCAAGCTGCTATAACCATTATTTATTAGTTTAAATGCTTCTGGCAAAAAGTCTCTGGGGAAGCCATCCCAGCACTGGTGAAACAGTCAGATGAAACAAAGGGTAGCTTTGTACTGCTTCTTGAGGGAGATGTCAGATATGTGGAAACCCACAATCACATTTTTTTGAGAATAAGATCCATATTACTTTCTGAGGCCAAACCAATCTGCACTAAAAGTGCAGTTGCTAATCTGGAATGTGAAGGTTGATCAATGAGAATGTTAAAATGCAGCAGCTTCTTACCTCATCAAGCCTTCTACTGTTTTTTTTGTGAAGTTTATGACTAGATTCCAGAGTTCTTCAAATATTCATTCTAACAGTTTTCATAAGCTATTAGTTGCTTTCCCCACCTTTAATAAGATATAATTGATACGTAACATCATGTAAGCTCAGATACGCAACATGATAATCTGATACACATATACCAGAGGTGCCAAAAAATGTACACACATTTTAAGAAATGTTGTCTATGCTCAAGCAGTAGTTTGCTGTAATCAGAAGTGTCTGGATGCTGATGGTAACCACTTTGAGCACCTCTTGTAATTGCAGAAGTCAAACGTGACTTGTATTCATCTTTGTTATCAGTATATATTGAGTATTATAATTAATACACTTTTTTCCTTTCTTAAAATGCGTATACATTTTTTTGGCGCCCTCTGTATATGGCAAAATGATAATAAGGTTGGTTAACACCCCCATCACCTAATACAATTACCATTATTTTTGTGTGTGATAAAACATTTATGACTTATGCCCTTAGTAACTTCCAAGTATATAATATAGTATTGTTAACTATAATCACCATGCTGTACATTAGATCCTCAGATCTTACTTATCACGGTAAACTTAGATGCTTTCACTATCTCATTTTGCCCAGCCTGCAACACCTAGCAATCACCATTCTATTCTCTGTTTCTATGAATTCACCTTTTTTTAGATCCCACATATAAGTGATATGCATATAAATATAGTATTTGTCTTTCTTTGACTTATCTCACTTAGCATAATGCCCACAAGATCCATGTTTTCTCAAATGGCAGAATTTCTTTTTTATGGCTGAATAATATTCCTTTGTGTGTGTACATATACACGTATATACCTACATATATTTGTATAATTATAGCTTCTTAATTCATTTATTCATTGTCAAGCACTTTGGTTGTTTTCCTATATTAGCTATTGTGAATAATGCTGCAATAAATGTGTGTGCCGCTATCTCTTTGAGGTAGTGGTTTCATTTTCTTTGCGTATATATCCAGAAGTGGGATTGTTGAATTATATGGTAGTTCTATTTTTAACTTTTTGAGGAACTCTCACATTGTTTTCCACTGGCTGAATCAATTTACAGTCCTATTAACAGTGCACAAGGGTTCTCTTTTCTCCACATCCTCTCTAACATTTATCTGTTGTATTTGTGATAATAGCCATTCTAACAGGTATTAAGTGATATCTCATCATCCCATATATCTGATATTTAGTGCAATTGAGCATCTTTTCTTGTAACTATTCGCCATTCATATGTCTTCCTTGGAAAAATGTCTATTCAGATCATCTTCCCATTTTTTAATGGAATTATTTGTAATTCTGCTGTTGAGTTACTTCTATATTTTGGATATTAACCCATTATCAGATGGGTTTGCAAATTTTGCTCCCATTCTTAAGTATGACTTCATCTCAGTGGCTTTTGGGGAGAGATGACTGGGATTCCCTATGCCACCAGTTTTAGTTACGTTACTCCTAAAATGCTACTTCAGTACACCATACTGAATCTAATTTTTTCAGTTTTCACTTCCACTCATTTTTCTCCTCTCTGCTTTAGTAAAGGAACTGGAAAGGAGAGAAAAACACATTTAGTTTGTTTACAAAGAAAGCTGTTCAAAAGTCAAAATGCAAAACAATTTGGGAAAGAAATCCTTGACAGCTATATTTGTATCCTTAGGAATATGACCCAGGTGGAAATAAATGCATGGGATAAGCTGGATGCAAGGATACAACGAAAAAGTAAGAAAGTAAATCACTTCTAAAATTATTCAACACCCTAGAATGTAACTTTTAGTCTCCTCTCCTTGCAAATGGCAATATAAAATAGCTAATTTTTTGAAGCAAACAAATCACCTAATTGAACACAGTTTTCATGTTCAAACAAGTTGTAGAGCTTAAGGCTGAAGTCCTCCAGAGAAAATAGCCCTATGATTTATGTCAGCATTGCTCGAACTCAAAGCAATTTGTGAGGTTGCATATGAATAATGCAGGGTGAGAACAGCGCAGGAGGAAACCATTGAAAGAAAGTAAATGAAGTCCTTTAAAATGGAATATATAGAAAACTATTTAATTTGAATTATTCACCAACACTAGTGATATTACAGGAATAACCATAGATCAGTGAGTATATCAATTTTTAAGATGGGGTCGTGCTGTTCCTTTTATATATTAAAAATAAATAACAGACCAGGAATAGAAAAGAGAGTGAGAAGTGCATTACAGCCAATGAATATGTACAGATGTGCTGGGGTTCAACTGAAAAGAAGGGAAGTATGGCCCTTTTGACTTAAGACCCACAGCGGCAGTTTCTGCCAGTTTGAGAGGTCAAATGATCAGAAAATGCACATCTTCGATATGTTTTAATTCTTGATAATTCTACTTATAAGCTGAATCCTAAGCACCTGAGTAGTACCTTGGTTCCTTTGCATATGGAAAAATAATGCCTGTTTTTCTTTTACATAACCCTAAATGTCAGAGTATCAAGTAGATTAATATATAATTATTTCAAGAGAGTCAAATGAGAAAGTGAAAGGGGGGATTGTCCAATAACATGCAAATAAGTGTGCAATGAAAATACCATGTAAAGCATTTGATATTTACTCCATTAAAATCAAATATAAAAATTTATCAATTTTCTTATCAGTTAATCCTATTTAATATTGCATATTATTTTTAGCGTTAACAGTTCTTTAGTTATATACCTATTGTGTATGTTGACACTGCTTTAGAATCACAGTTGAAAAGGCATCTTGTCTATAGAAGTTTGAAATCAATAGTCATTTAAAGTTAATAGTATAAGAATTCTAAATGATCTGTGAAACAGCCAGCTGACCAATATTGAAGTAAATGATTAGACTCGATGTTTGTATGGAATGTATCTAACTAGAACTCAAATAACCATGGCTAAAGTCATTTAACTCAAAAAGATGCTAGACCATGTTTTATAGGGAAATATAGAAACAGCCTCAAACCATCCAGTTTATCTAAATACTTCTGGAAATCAATTACTGCTGAGAGGCCAGAATGTCATATAGCTAGAAAAATACAGGGGTGAGCAATATCTTAGAGAATAACATGAAATTGTATAATGCAGGTTAAATGATAGGGGGGATGAAAATCATTCAACTCATTCAACTAGATGATGCCTTAATATTCAGACCAACCCAATATTTGATTTCAGATTCTGGTGAACACTACAGATCAATAAAAATAAAGACAATTCTTTCACTTTGAATGTACAAGCCTGGTCTGTTGGGGTAACTAATTTGATTTAGCTGCTTTTAACATCAACTTTGATTTCAGGTATGCCTTGTGATTGGGTGATGTTTGGTTTGCATTCTGTATGAGAACTTCTTTATGATGTTCATATTTTCAGATTCTATGTGTATGTTATGGTAAATTCTCTGGAACCTGTATTTTGTTTACTGGGATCTGGAGATTTGCAGGTGATGAGGGGTAAGGGAGTGGCATTGAGGGAAATTTATAGAGACCAAAAAGACTGTTATATTTCAGAGCTTTTCAGATTGCTTTCTGATGATATGAGAGGAATCTGAATTTTTCAGATCTGGTTACAAAGACCTTTCTTAAATGTTAAGTATTTAAGCACCCAGTTTTACTGAGTATAACTTTAGTGCTCTGATAATTCCTATTATCACGAATGCCTCACATCTTTCTTTGTCCAGTAACAACTTAACTAGTCCACCTGTGAGATATGGAGAAGGCTAGAGAAGTGGTATTTTTACTCAGTTGCCATCTATAGTTTGATATTAGCATCAAAGCAAAACTCTGGTTAATCAGTTGGTTATCGTATAGCTATTTAGCCTGGCAGTTCTCCATCAGTCCTATTTTCTGTTATGTTGAGGTGCGAGGAACCATGTTTAATGATAAGAATCTGAGAGTATATTTATAAATAGTTTTTCTACTTAGGCATAAAATGAGAGAGAAAAATTTCAAATAGCTAAGATTCTTCATATATGGTAAGATACATAATAAAATCATAATCTAGTATATATAGTGTAGAGAAGACATCTTTGTATACAAAATATTATATTTGTGAGTGGCAAATAAATTCATAAAATCACCTTCAAATAATATATAATTTTTGGTGTTTGGATACACCATAAAAATTAACCCAGACATTGGGAGAATATTGCCTGCGTTTAAATTCCAACCCCACAACACATTAGCTCTATGATTCTATGAAAATCGCTGAATATCTATAAAATATGGTAATCATTATACTGTACTTAATCTTGGGGTTGTTGAGGTAAAATAAAATGATCAGAGGTTATCACTGTGCCCAGAACATAACAAGTGCTCAAGAAATGTTAAATTTTAGTGTTATCTTCTGTTATGCAGTGAAAATACATGATAATATTTTAAATTAAATTTTCAACAAGAATACTGATTTCCTAAATGCATTGTTGGAAATAATTGAAAAGTTCTGCATGCATTGTAATTAACTTTTATTTAATTTATCTTTAGTTGATCGGTTATCAGTCAACTATAACCTTAATAGTGCTGCATAGCATCCAACTGTCATTTGTTCTCCCTGCAGTTTACCTGTGCATCAGCTCATCTTGGCTAGATCCACTTGGGTAGACCTGCTTTATACTGGGGGTCAACTTCACTGTGAGTTGGCCTCAGGTCCATTCCATGAGAGTATGTTATGGGGCCCAAGACGAAGGGGGCATTTTTCCCATGGCTGAAACAGAGTCACAAATGCTCCTCTGCACAAGTGCAGTTTCAACCTTTGTTTGCTTTACATTTGTTGATATCCCGTTGGCTAAAGCAAAGCACATTGTCGAGCCCAACGTAATGGGGCAGGGAACCACAATTCTGTGAAGGTTAGGAGGGTAGTGAATAATTTTGAACAATGTTCTAATCTACTGTACTCTCTGAATTTGAAAACAATATGATGAATCCATAAAAATTTTGAACATTTAAAAAATAAGTCACCAAAAAATGATAATATGACTTGAATATTTATGAATTCTTATTTTTTTTACACTCATTATCTCCTAAATGTTCACATCAGTCCTTCCAGGCAAGTGGGATCACATTGTGTGCACTTTCTCCACAGTTTTTAGTAAATATTAGGACAGAAAATATAGTATTAGTTTGCTTGGACTGTCATAACAAAACACCACAGACTAGGTGGCTTAAACAACAAAGATTTATTTTCTAATAGTTGTGGAGACTGGAAGTCCAAGATCAAGGTGTTGGAAGAGTTGGTTTCTTCTGAGGCCTCTCTCCTTGGCTTGCAGATGGCCACCTTCTTGCTCTGTCATCCCATGGTCATCCCTCTGTGTGTATATGTGACTGGTGTTTGTCCAAATTCCCTCTTATTATAAAGATACCAGTCATACTAGATTAGAGTCCACTCTAGAAAAATAAACAAACAACTTAATTATAACTTCATCACTCCTTTAAAGAACTTAGATCAAAATACAGTAGTTAGATTGCTAAGTACTGGTGTTAAGACTTCAATGTAAGAATTTTGAGGGAATACAACATAGCCCATCACAGTGTATAATAAAATGGATTTCCAATGTCAGGAAACTTAAAGGGCTGATCCTTATTTTTTTTTAAGTAGTAAACAAATTGAGACTAAGACAAAGATACATAACCCAAATGTCAGAGCAGTAAAGAGTGAAAAGACTAATAATGGTGGTGTTGAGATTGGGATTCAGAACTATGTTTCAGTTAAAATTCTATCACTAATTAGAAGATTTGTGCTGACTCATGTAAGGATTATCAAATTTATTTAAAAGTATAAATGGATGCCATTAAAAGTGATGTAGAAAAATTTGGGGTGGGATCTTTCTTATTTGAGCACAGATTTTGTGCCTATTATCTATTGGAAGGAGGTCTTAATAATTAAGGAAGTTACTTAAATGTCTCTTTTGAGAGGCTGTTTACACCACTGATAATATTTTTCAAAATTTATTAACTTATTTTTACTAGTTCCCCAAAATTTCTGGGCATTCCAATCAGTGGTTGCAATTTTTTAACCAAAAGAAATAAAAACAAAGTTAAGGATTTTCCATTTTTACCTCGGGTAATACAATTTTTGTTTTTTTGAACTGTGTTTTACTTATTATCCCGTTTCTAAATCTAGTATTTTAAACGTGTAGTTGAATCAGTTTTACTCAGACAGTGATCTCTAGCGCCAACATAGAATGTCGCTTTATGTAATATACGCCTAACTCTGAATATCTTTCAAGATTTTGCATATTTTCAAATTCAACCAGTTTATGATTTTTTTTACTCTTATTTTCTTTTTCTAAGGTAAAACTTGGGTTTCCAGACCTTTTTCTGTACACAAGTAACAAAAATAATAGATTTTTCTCTTCCTCCCTCCGTTCTTTTTCTTTCATTCCTCTCTACTACTGTTCTTCCCTCATTTTCTGCTTCTCCTCTTCTCTTCTCTTCTCTTCTCTTCTCTTCTCTTCTCTTCTCTTCTCTTCTCTTCTCTTCTCTTCTCTTCTCTTCTCTCTCTCTCCCCCTCTACCTCTCTACCTCTCTACCTCTCTACCTCTCTACCTCTCTACCTCTCTACCTCTCTCTTTCTTTTTATCTTTCGTTTGTTTGACTCTATTCACTCTAACAGACAAATCAGGAAGCCTGTGAAATGTTAGGAGGCAGAGAAGGAAATAAAAAAATAATGAAGATCAGAAATTAGAATTTAATATCATTACTCTTGAGATTATTTACTGAAATTGCTGAAGAATTAAGTAAGAATGGGATAACTTTCTTCTTTCTTTGTCATAAGTCCCATGTGAAAAGAATATTTGAAAAAAATATTCCTGCAAAGCCAATTTGGTGTAATATTTTAGTTAGGAGTCAACATTAAGTTCTTTAGAAAATGATTTAAAATATAATTGGCCTAAAGTAACCCTGATTTTAAAGACACTTAAGGGAATTATAATAATGAACCATATATTTTTGTTCTCTCTCTATGAGATAGCTCTTATTACAGTTTAGGAAGTTAAACCTTAAGCTACACAAAGATAAAATATGTCAAGCTTTCTAGAATATTTAATCTTGGAGATAATTAATTAATTAATTATAATGATTTTCTAGGAGTATAGACTCTCTCCCGTATATTACACATTCCCTTCTCACTGTTATTTAATCTATTCAAAATAAAGCAAAACTGAAATAGCAGAGAAAGAAAAGTATTTGTGTGTGTATGTGAAATATTTATTTATCCATCCACTAAGAGATAAGCATCCTAAATGCTTTATTTTTTGGCTTGTTTGTTTAGTATATCTGCAAAATGCCGAGCTTATATTTTAGAACTTAATTGATTATTAAAGGCTCTATTGTCAGTTTGAAACTTTCTTAACTGTTTCTACTCTTGCTTTGATAATGGCTCCACTGTGTCCAGCACTATCCAGATTTATAACTTAGACTCAGAATTAAGAAGGCTGATGGGGAAATTCAAAGGAAGATATTATGAATCTATTCTAGATACTTTTTTCTTCCTTCCTTTCTTTTTTTTTTGTTTTTTCCAAAGCACTTACAAAGTGATCACCCTGACAAATGTAGTACTCATCTGATACCATGGATAGTTATTACAATATTATTGATAATATTCCCTGTGCTGTACTTTACATCCCCATGACAGATTTAATATTTGGCAATTTGCACATTTTTAACCCTTCCCATTTTTCACCCATCCTCCCAACTGCCCTCCCTTCTAGCTACCATCAAAATGTTTCTGTATCTATGTTTGTTTATGTTTCGTTTGTTCATTTTTTTAGATTCCACATGTGACTGAAATTATATATTCATCTTTCTCTGTATGACTTATTTCACTTAGCATAATATCCTCTAGATCATCCATGTTGTTGTAGATAGCAAGATTTCATTCCTTTTTATGGTCGAGTAATATTGCATTGTATATATATACCACCTCTTTATCCAGTCATCTATTGATGGATCCTTAGGTTGGTTCCATATCTTGGCTATTATAAATAATTCTTCAAAGAACATATGAATACACAGGTCTTTTTGAGTTAGTATTTAGGGTTTCTTTGGATAAATATGCAGAAGAGGAAGTACTAGGTCCTAGTCTCTTGTTATAGTCTTTGTATCAAAGTCTATTTTATGTAAGTATTGCTACCGCTGTTTCTTTTTCATTTCAATTTTCATAAAATATATTTTTTCATCCCTTAACTTTCAGTCTCTGTGTGTCTTTCAAAACGAAGTGGATCTCATGTAATTAGTATATATATGGGTCTTGTTTTCTTATCCATTGAGCCACCCTATGTCTTTTGTTTTGAACAATTAGTTCATTTTCATTGAAAGTAAGTATTGATAGGTATGTAGTTATTGACATTTTTATTCACATATTATGTTTGTTTTAACTTTTTCTTCTTAAAGAAATCCATTTAATATTTCTTGTAATACAGGTTTGGTAGTGATGAACTCCTTTTCTTGTCTGGGAAGCTCTTTATCTCTCCTTTAATTCTAAATGACAGCCTTGATGGGTATAGTAGTCCTGATTGTAGGTCCTTGCTTTTCATCCCTTTGAATATTTCCTGCCAATCCCTTCTGGCCTGCAAAGTTTCTGTTGAGAAATCAGCTGACAATCTTATGGGAGCTACCTTGTAGGTAACTACTTTTCTCTTGCTGCTTATAGATTTACTCTTCATCTTTAAGCTTTGACATCTAATTATGATGTTTCTTGGTGTGGATCTTTCTAAGTTTCTCTTGTTTGGGACTCTGCACTTCCTGGGCTTTTGTGTGTATTTTCTTTGCCAGGTTTGAGAACATGTTTGTCATTATTTATTCAAATAGGTTTTCCATTCCTTGCCTTTCTCTTTCCTATTCTACAAATGTTCGTATGTTTGATGTTGTCCTAGAGGCCCCTTAAACTAGGGTGGCCAACTGGTGAGTTAGTTCTGGGGTCTCTTGGGAGGGTCTCTGGTGCAACACAAGGTAAGTGGCTGCCTGTGCCCTGCCTGGGGCCACGTGGTATGAGCTACAAAGTGATTTGCAGATGGTTACTGCTTGTGCTAGCCTTGGAGCTGCCTGGGAAACTAAGCTTTGAACTGAGCCTGGCTGCCACTAGTGCCAGACTTGAGAATACTTACCAAGAGTTACAGGGCATGCTGATGCCAGAGGCAGCTTGTTTGAGGCTTGTGGATCTTTGAGAAATTTTGGGAAAGTCTGCAGCATGAACCAAGACAGGCTATTTATATGGAAAAGCCACTAGAAGTGGGTGGGTTAAGGTCTCAGGGAATCATCAGGGCAGGGTGAACTGTGTCAGCCAGATTGATGGAGACTCAGATGTGGTGGGAGGGCTCAACAAAGAAACAATGGCTTCTGCCAGCACTTCTGTCTGGGAGAAAGCTGCCCCTCCAGCCCTTTCCCTGAAGTCAGATAATTCAGTTCCTCCCTATATGTCCTTGGTGTCATTTGATCTACTGCCCCAGTGCTGAAAAGTGAGTGAGTGAGTGAGTGAGTGAGTCCAGCAATGAGTAAGGTGATGCATGGCCATTTAAAAAGAGCACTTGGGACTCCAACTGCCCTTTCTCACTCAGCCACAATTTACTAGTTTTAACAGCCAGAGGTTCTGGGGACTTCTCTTCCAAGATCTGGAACCCTGGACTAGGGAACTTGGTATGGGGCTGGGACCCCTTGCTCCTCAGAGATTCCTTTATAGCTGACATATGCCTCCCAGTTTTTAACCACTACACATGGATGTGGGGCCGGCCCATTCTGTGTTTCTGTCCCTCTTACTAGTCTTGATGTGGCTTCTTCTGTATGTCCTTAGTTATACAGCTAGACTTCAGTCAATTCTCAATGATGGCTTTCTCTAGTTCAGTTGTAATTTTGATGTGGTCATGGGAGGAGATGAACACAGCATTTACTTACTCTTCCATCTTGACTAGAAGTTCCTATTGGGTGATATTTTTAATTAGAAAATTACCTAACTAATTTTCCTATTATCTTCATATTTCAAAAGGAAATCAAATTCTTAAACTATGTTTACTAACATTTCTTCAGCATTCTTCCTTTATCATATTTTCCTTTAAGTAAGAAATGATAAAACAATTTCAGGAGAATTCCTTTTAATAAAAGTAAATAAATAACTACATGAATGATCATACATGTACAGGGAAAGAGCTACTATTCTTGTATTTCTTAATCTTAGAAATTCCCAAATATATGATAAGTGGCTGTACGCAACATAGTTAATAATGCATCTTTGTATTTTAATATTAGTTGAAAACTTATTTATACAAATAAGATTTTTTTATAAAAAAATCTGTGAAATAATTTTGCATCTTTATATTTTGTACTGTTAAATTTATTACCATTAAAATCAATAATGTTTCCATGCATGTTTACATATATATGCAGAGTCACAGGAAAAGGCATTAACAATTTGTAAGGAATAAATATGCACACATATTCAGCAAACATTTTTGAATGGATTTTCAGAGCTTATAGATACAGGAATTATTAGTTGGGATTTTAAAAGTTGCACTGAAATAGAATATTGCAAAACTAAAATACATGATGAAATATTTAGAGAATTCCTCAATTATAGGATATGATTGAATTACTTTCTTCCTTTTATGCCTGTTTTACATTGACAATGTGTATTCTTTCACGTTTAGCATACAAAAGATCTTTTCCCTTCTTTCTGCTCCTAGTCATAGGATTTAAATATGAATGGTTTCATATGAAAATGTGATCCTGTATTCTCAGGGAGCTTTTATTACTTGAGCCCAGATTTATTATAACCCCATTAATATATTTTATCTTCCCTTTTGAGATTTTGCTTACTCTGAAATCTCTTGAATAACTGAAATCTAAGCAATAATTATTTATACTTGAATACAATACTCTGAAGTGAGATGAGAATTTTTCAGATACCAATATGATTATTCCCTTATTTACAGGTAAAATGTTGTGCTATTTGAAAACAAACAAACAAAAAATAAAAACACCTCAATTTGTTCTAAATATTGCATTACCTAAATGTTAAAGCTTCAAATACTGTTTTTCTAAAATGAAGAACAGAGCAGCTTGTTCCTGCAAGTGAGAAATTTATTATTATCCCTATATGCTGTAATCAATTTCTCCTTCAAACACCCAGATTCTTGTGAAGTCGATTAGAGTTAGGGCAGAACAGTCTTTGATATACCTCATTTACTTCATTCATCTAGAAAAGTGTCAGTAGCAACTTTCTCTTCCTAGAATATATTTGTAGAGGTCATTAAAATGAATTATGAATTATACTGAATTATACTGAAGACGTCAGATAAATGTTAAGACTTGTATGCTTGTATGCTGCCTACCTAAATCTAGATCAAGAATATATAACCATTTTATGTTTCCCATGTAGCATTTTGATACATGAAATGTAAGGGTTAAAAATGTACCATGTTGTCACCTAATCTCAAACTTCCAGCTTTCAGAAATGTGAGAAAGTAAATTATGTCTTGTTTAAAACACGTGGTCTGTGGTATTTTGTTATGATAGGCTAAGCAGACTAAGACAAAGATTATATGGAACAACAATTAAGACAATCATGTGTTCAGTTAAGAACTTACTTGCTATCTCACATGAGAATACCGGCTGCCTCAAATGTTGAGATTTATTTACATCAGAGAACTAATAAATGAACTTGCTTATATCACATTAGACACACACACACACGCACACAGACACACATACACACAATAAATTTTTGTTACAGCCTAGCCAGGATAGGGCTCAGAGTAAAATGTCAGAATATATATTAAAATATAAAATACTATTGTGAATTTTATTTTGAGTTTGTATGTACTTATACTTCAGGTTCTCTTAGTATCTTTAAAGAAGAAATTCAAAATAGAATCTCTGTGAACATGTTGAAATATGGCATCAATTATGAAATACCATTTAATTGAGCCTACATAAATATAACTTAAATTCCTATTTAGAAATAACTAGGAGGAATTTATTTTTATGTTAAAGTAACTATTTCAGCACCAGAGAAGAAATATTTTTCTAAAATAATGCACGAATTAAACATGTTCAGTTGTGTGGTTCACTTACTTGGGATATCTTGCAGGAAATATGGCAGACATAAAATCAATTCATTAAGAGGTAAACTAAGAAACTTTACTAGATGAATTATCCTTCTCAATGACATAAATATAATGGAAATAAGAGTGAGACAAATGTAAGAACAATTTGGGAAATTAGAAATTAGATATATCCATTGTGGACTCCACATATTCAAATTTCCCTCCTTGGAATACTTTTGATAAAACACAGTACAGACCTGATTAATGTGATGGATCTTGTAGAACTTTCTATAACTAGGATCCACCTAATAATACATTGCAACTTTGGATTGCCCAAAAGGTATAAACACAGTAGTGGTTTAGGAACATCCAAAGACACCTTCAAGTTCAGGACCGATCCAGCCCCAAAGGGTTTTCAATCTTTAGAAAGGCTTATTCTAGGTGTTAGCTTATATATTTGGAAAATTCTGTCAAGACTTAAAAAATACAGACTCCAGTTAATAGGTAATTGAATTCTTCAGCTAAAATTTTGCTTATAAAGTGTATAAAAATGGTGACTTAAAACCAAATTTTTGTTCTTTGATTTTGGACTATGTGAGAGGGAATTATCTAATAAAATGACAGTCAACTAAAATTACCATGCAGCTATTGTGCTCTACTAGAAGATTTCTGTCTGGGAAATCATTTCTCCTTAGCAAAAAATGAACAATTTACCTATTAATCTGTTGAAGATATTTCATCCTAAAATAGTCAAGTGCGTTCTGACATGGCCCTTTAGTTGCTTTATGATTAAAATATTGCATTTATTTTCTATTTCTGCATAACATGTTGCCCAAAGACTTCATTAGTAGCTTAAAAAATGTGTGTGTTATTTCACAGTTTCTGGGGTCAAATATCTGGACACACTTTAACTAGACTCTCTACTTCAGTGTCTCACAGGCTGCAATTAAAGTGTTGGTTGGGCCAAAGTTATCTCAATGCTTAACTGGACAGGATGTTAGCAGAAATCAGTTCCCGGTGGTTTGTTGGACTAATTCTGCCCTCAGTTACTTGCCAAGTAGGCCTCTCCAATATAGGAGTTTATTCGTTAAAGCATGAAAAGCCAAAAGGCAATAGAGCAAGTCTGTTAGCAAGAGTAAAAGGCACAATTTGTTCTAACCTAATCATGGAAGTTATATTTTAGCACCACATTGATAGTCTATTGCTTAGAAGTAACTAAAGGGAGGACATTACACACATGGGTGAATATCAAGATATAGGCATCATTGAGGACCAACTTTGAAAGTTCCTACCATAATACCTATGAAGTTTGTCAATTTTATTTCATACTTTGATTGTTAGCATATCCTTTATAAACAAAATAATCCTACTTCATCATTCAGGTAGTTTGTGAAACAGTTACTGAAATGCATGTAAATATACTGGCTGAAATTTAAACTCAATATAAATTCAATACAGGAGTTTTCAGCAAAATAATGTATTAGTGGTTCTAAAAAGTTTTTAAAATAAGAAAGTGTCTCTAGTAAAGAGATCCAAATGAAATAGTTCTCTTTTCATCAGATTGTGAAAACTATGGCAGTACAGATGTCTAATAGCCTTCAAGGACTATACTTGTGCTTTATGTGAGTTTAAAAGAACTACACTCAAATAGATGAAAGAAAGGGGGGTGGGGGGTGGGGGTGGGAGATGAAGGTAAGGGGGATCAAATATATGATGATGGAAGGAGAACTGACTCTGGGTGATGAACACACAATGGGATTTATAGATGATGTAATACAGAATTGTGCACCTGAAATCTATGTAATTTTACTAACAATTGTCACCCCAATAAATTTAATAAAAAAAAAAAGAAAGAAATAAGGGTGCTGCTGAGCGACTGTTAATACAGTTAGCTGAACTGTCCAAAGGCAAGGAAAGAAATATGAAAGTAACACATATTAGCCTGGGATTGATGAAATAATAATATTATTAAATGTAAGAAAGACATACTATTTTCCATGTAATGTTTTTTTTATAAATATTAATTGACTTTATTCACACAGTAACCCCATGAGGTAGATATCATTATTATTTGCAGTTTACAGATGGGGAAACTGTTGCAAACAGAGGTAAGTCAGTCACTAAGAAGTGAGAAACCTGGACTTGAACTCATGCAATACATCTCTAGTCTCCAGAAAAAAGCACATATACTGCCTCTATTTAATAACAGTTGGCAATAACTTAGGTGCTCAGTTATGTTTCTGGTTAGTCACAATATCTGTATGATACAACAACTATTACTGTATCGAAGAAAAAGACATGATGAAAGAACAAGGAGAAATCCAAAGCCAGGCAGCCAATAAAATGTTGTGGAGGAATGTAAAAAATATTAAAAAAAGAAGACCTATAACTATTCTGAATTTAAAGTGAAATTAATTAATTATAATTACTCTAACTAAGCAGTTAAATGGAAAACAGATGTCAGCAATTAGATTTTTCTGGCTTTAAAAACATAACTGTTCGTGGATTGGTAGCATAAAGATTCAAATAAGAGAAAGACTGATGCATAAAATTTGACCTGATTAAAAAATTCCAAAATAGATTACGAATAGTTAACACTAAGTCAGTAGAAACCACTGTTGTTTTCATTGTTTCTATAGACTTCACTAAGATCAAATGTATTCCGTATATATACATCTTTAACTTAAGAACTGAAAGTAATTCAACACCTTATATTTCATGATCCTCATACTGTATTGTAGCTTTTATTTTGTTATAATTTTAATATACAGAAACCATTATGAACTACTTCAGAGTTAGTTGGAGATATTATTATTTTTTTACCTCTAAAAACCTCCTTGCACATTTCCTAACAGGAAGCCCATTTTCTTATATAACCACACTAAATTATTAAAATTTAACATTTACAAAGTCCTGATATTTAATCAACAATAGTTATTCAAATGAACTATTAATTATCAAATGTGCCAATAAAATATTTTACGTATTTTTTGTTCTTGTCCATAAAATCCACTCCAGGAAAACATATCACATATAATGATTATTTGTCTTTATTCTCTAATCTGGAGTGTTTTTCTTTTATGGACTTTGAAGACTATCTTCCAGTAGTCATACAAAGATTATAACGAGTAATTTTGTGTGGAATGTCACATTCGGGTTTGTCTGATGTTTCCTCATGGTTAGATTTGAGCTTTCTTTTTGGGTAGGAGTATTACAAAATCTGTGTTGTACACTTCTTAGTACATCATATTAGTATGTACATGTTGGTGATATTATCCTGATACTGGTGATATAAATGATAATTTTATAAAGTAGTATATGCCAAGAGTTGCCACTGTAAACTTGTTATTTTTCTCTTTATAATTAATAGATAATATGTAGGGATGAAGTTTGAGACTGCATCGTTACAATATCCTGTTCCTATCATTATTCATTTTGGTGCCCAAATTTGTCACACATTTGAGGACATATTTTTTATGATTTCAAGTATTTGACATTAGTTGAGACTTCTTGTACAGGCAAGCAAATGGCCCAAGTTGATGAATGTTCTGTGATCACTTGCAAGAAGTGTGAGATGATAGTGTTCTACGTTAATTTAATCATGATATTTTGATAGTGTTGTTCAGATTTTTGACATCCTTACAAACTATTTTCTGGCTTGTCTATTTGATGAGAAAATAGTGTTAAAAGTTTCCAAATAGGATTATTGAATTGTCTACTTCACCCTTTATTTCTGCCAATACGTGCTTAATATGTTTTTTAACTCTGTTATTTGGTACATATAAATTTATGATTGATAGGTCTCTCTGATAAATTACCCTTCTATCATTGTGAAATATTTGTCTTTAGTTTTGGTATACTCTTCTTCAAAGATATTGTGCCTACATTTAATATAGCCATTCCAGAGCTCCTAATCTTAATGTTTGTATAGTATTCCTATTTCCAATATTTTACTTTATATTTGTCTGTGTTTTTATAATTAAAATATATTATAAAAGACATTTACTAGGGTTTGGTTTGGGATTTTATCCAGTTAGAGAATTGCTTCATTTTAATTGATTTATTTCATTTATATTTAATGTACTTTTTTTTACATTGTTTGAGTATATAAATCATTTTCCTAAATGTTGTCCCTTTGTTTTGTAGGCTTCTTTCCCCTGTTCCTTGTACTCTGCATTTTGGGGGTTCATCATTGTTCCTACTTCCATTTCAATTCCTATATGGGATTTTTTGCTCTACCTCCTTGCATTACAATTTGGTAGTTGCTTTGGAGTTACACTATGCATCCTTAACTAATATGTTCTACTTCTAGTCAGTGTTTTATTACCTCACTTGGAATGTCAGGACCTTGCAACAGTATAGTTTTATTCCCCTGATATTTGTGTTATTCTTATGTATTGAATCTACCTAGATTAAAGACCTACAATATATGGCTTTTTTTTTTTTTCCTTTATCTGTCATGTATTTACTTAAGATATAAAAAATAAAAATAAAAAAATACATTGGATTTTATATTTATCATATCTGGTATTCACCTTTTGAATTTGTAGATCATTAATCCATCTGACATCATTGTCCCTCAACTTAACTTCTCTAAGTAATTCTTGAATTGCAAGCCTGCAGATTACAAATTGTCTCTTTTTTCAAAATTTGGAAAAGTTTTTATTTTACTTTTATTTATTAATTTTTCAGGACTTTTAAGTATCATCGAATAACATAATTCTCATTATGAATTATTATTTCAATTTTTAGAACTTCAGTGATGTTAATTCATTATATTCTGGCCTCCATACTTTCTCATGAGAAATCAGACATCATACATATTTTTCTACTGAATGTAAATTTTCATGGTGCTGTTTACCCTTGATTTTCTGCAATTTGACTGTGGGATGCCTAAGTGTAGTTTCCTTGGCATTTATTTTACTTGTGGTTGTCTGATTTTCCATATATTTAAGTGTATGCTTTTTCTTCAAACTTGGAAAATTTTTATTTATAGTGTTTTCAATTTTTTTCCTGCTCCCTCTCTCTCTTCTTAGTCTTCAACTCCTATTATGTGCATATTAGGCCATATTAGATTGTCCCACATGAAATTAACATTTTTATACTTATTTTAAAATGTTTTTATTTGAATGTTCCATTGGATAATTTGTTTATATCTTCAATAAATGGACAGTTTTTCCATTATCTACAAACTAATATTAAGACCACTCACTAATTATTTTTTGTAATATATTATGTTTATTTGAAAGTTTAATTTAGTGTTTCCTTAGCAGATATTTAACTGTTCATTCATAATGGTCATACTGTCCTTAATGTCCTAGAAAATATTTGCTTGTTTACTAATTAGAACATCTGGTTAATCTTGGCATCAGTTTCTGTTACCTCTTGTTTTCTTGATTATGGATCATTTTTTTTTCCATTTCTTTTTTTTTTTTTTTTAATTTTATGTGTTATAAATATTGATTATATACTAAAAACCTGAAATAAACAAAGGACATGTGAATTGTATCTTTTTCCTTTACATAGTGTTGATTATCTTTTCAGGCAATCAACTAAATTAGCTACCTTTGGCCCTTTAGATTTTTTTTTTTTCTTTGATAGGTCTATTTCAGTTTTGAACGTAGACTTAGGGAATGCCCTTTATTCTAGTGCATGGTTCTTACCTTGAAGGTATTGTCTATCAGTAGTTTCAACTGAATGCCTAAGGGAATCAGTGAGGCTCTGCATTTTGGTTGGTATTGAATCTAAGTTATCCCATCATGCAATATTTTGTCACTGTTTATCTCTTAGCCTCATAAGTTCCATGAAAGCCTCACTGACATCTTGGCTTCTAAATGTGCCAAGATACTTAATGAACACCCAAACAGACTTTTGGAGAAGCCCTCTGCACAGGTCTCACTTCTTAGGTACTGTGGTTAACACATACTAGCTTTTTATGTATCTTAGAACTCTGTTCTCTCTCTCTCTCTCTCTCTCTCTCTCTCTCTCTCTCTCTCTCTCTCTCTCTCTCTCTCTTCAGTACAGCGCCGTAGGACTCACTCTGCTTAGGTTCTACCTCCCTGCCTCATAGCAAGATGAATCTGAAGAAGAAAGACAAGGTAATTGTGGGATGATTTGGGTGCTGACCTCAAGGATTGCAGTCCTTCACTATGCTGTTCAGTTCTTGAACATTGTTGTTTCCAAGCTTTATAGGTGTCTTTGGAGGAAAGATAAGTCGGGTACCAAGTATTACATCATGGATAGTGGTAGAAGTCTTTCATACTATTTTTCATTAATAAAAAGTGAGGTATTACTATTTATTTTTTAAATAAAAACTAAATTCAGAATCGTAAAACTGATGTGCCTTAAAAAATAAATATAATATGCAGATCTTCTGATTTTAAGATTAATGAATTAAACTTTGTATTTGACATTTGTGTATAAAACCTCAGTTTTACATTTCTCCTTTATAAATGGACCCTCTTTCATTAGAGTGAAGGGTAAATTGTTGTAACAAAGAAACTCATTATACAGTAAATTAAATATTTCAGGCTCACATTAAATGTAAGCAGCCCATAACTAATGGGAAATATTACTGTCCTTAAATCATGGCTTCCAAGATAGAGAAGCCATGTGCCTGGTTAAATGTCAGAGGAATTTAGTAATAAAGAAGGGGAAAATGAATAATTGGTATACACAGTGGACTGTGCCATGTCTCCCATTTTTGAAAATTTATATGTCAGACCCTGTTGAGTTACAGAATTGTTGCATTTGGTTATTTTCCTGTAGAAAGAAAGGAAAGACTGTGGTGTGGTTGGAAGGGTAGGAGGAATTTAGATTTAAATATTAAAGTTCCATTTCTGCTCTATGTGCTCATGAAAATGTTACTGAAATTTATTGTGGTGACAATATTAGTAAAATTACATAGGTTTAAAGTGTACAATTCTGTATTACATCATCTATATATCACATTGTGTGTTTACCACCCAGAGTCAGTTCTCCTTCAATCACCATATATTTGACCCTGTTTACCTTCATCAAGACCCCCTTCCTCCTTAACCTCTGGTAACCACTAAACTATTGTCTGTATCTAATGAGTTTTTGTTTCTTTATTTGTTTGTCTTTTTCCTTTGTTGATTTCAGTTTTATATCCCACATACCAGTGAAATCATAGGGTTTTTTACTTTTTCTGTGTGACTTATTTCACTTAGCCTAATAATCTCGAGATACATCCATGTTGTCGCAAATAGCACTATTTCATCTTTTCTTGTGGCAGAGTAGTATTTCATTGTATGTATATACCACATCTTCTTTATCCAATCATATATTGGAGGACACATTCAACTTATGGGCCTTGGATTCGAAGAGAATTTTATGAATTTTACCTCAAAGGCCAGGGAAGCAAAAGCTAACATAAATGAATGGGACTGTATCAAACTAAAAGGCTTCTGCACAACAAAAGAAACCATTGACAAATAAAAGAGGCAACCAACCGAATGGGAGAAAATTTTTGCAAACAATGCCTCTGATATGGGCCTAATATCCAAAATATATAAGGAACTCATACAACTCAAAAACAAAGAAGCAACAAATCCAATTAAAAAAAAAATGGGCAGAGAACCTGAATAGACATTTCTCCAAAGAGGACATACAAATGGCCAATAGACAAATGAAAAGATGCTCAACATCACTAATCATCAGAGAAATGCAAATAAAAACCCCCATGAGATACCACCTAACACCAGTCAGAATGGCTATCATCAACAAGACAAATAGTAACAAGTGTTGGAGAAGCTGTGGAGAAAAAGGAACCCTCATACACTGTTGGTGGGAATGCAGACTGGTGCAGCCACTATGGAGGGCAGTGTGGATGTTCCTCAGAAAATTACGAATAGAATTACCATATGACCCAGCAATCCCTCTCCTGGGTATCTACCCAAGAAATCTGAAAACATTTATCCATAAAGATATATGTACTCCGATGTTCACTACTATAGCTTTATGTACAGAGGCCAACATGTGGAAACTTTCTTGTTTCCGTAAACATTAATTCCATTCTATTCTTTCTGAGGCAGAGACCATTACTCTCTTATTCACAGTTGTGTCCTGGGTACCAGTCACATGCCTGGAAGACAGATCAAGCAACTGTTATTTCATGTGCATATGATTCAGTTAATAGATAAGCATAATTTTAATAATCACATTTATATATTTCTTGGTTGCTCAATGAAATATGTATAATTTTTTACAAATGGTTAAATAAAAAGGCCAATTTAACAAGAATGAGTTAGCACAAATTATGAATGTTTAAGGTCTGATTTATTAAGATTTATCTCTTATGCATGGTTCTTCCAATAATTATGGCTTTCAAGAAAAATTTATTTTACTCCAATGACCAATAAACTCTTTATGTTTTCATCCATATTGGGAGGCAAATAATAGAAATTGTAACTATTGAAAACAATACTTTTACATTGGTGGCACTATTTTTCTAGTCTTTTTTGATCGTATCATATTGAGAACTCCTGAAACTATGATTCTAGAGTCTTCTATTACTAATGCATATGACTCCTTATCATCCTTTCAATTTGTCTTCATGATAAACCACTACACTCAGAAGATAACATCCTGAGATCTTTCTTAGTATGTTGGTCCCTTCTGGATATCCCTAAAACCATAATAATTTATGGATTTTTAAATCATGGTGGCAGACTCAACATGTACCTTCCAAGCAGAACAAGCATGTGTCTATTTTGACATCTGCATAGAATGTTAAATTTCCTGGCTCTTTAACATTGATGCTAAGCCATTTTCTTGACAGTGGTTAACATAAAGTATATTAAGGCTTAAACTAAAAATTTCATTTTTTACATATGATTAATTGAAAGTTTTTCTTTGATATAACAGGGTTTGCCAAATATTTTATCAGAAGAATAATTTTTATTTGAAACAACACCTTTTTTAACTACAGATATATAAAAAGGCACTATTGTATTCTTTACCATTATGAGTTAAAACATAATACAGTGATTATTTAACATTAGCCATTAAGAATAATAAGGCTGTTTTGGCATATGTAAAACTGATATCATGGATTACAAATAAAAATTCCAGTCATATCTCTTATTTTTGTCAAATTTATTGCAATATACCTATAAAATGTTTAGATCCGCAGACTCTTTGTAAATGACAACAGATTGTTTTTAAATGTTTTGCTATGCTAGTTCGTCTTGGCAGATTGTGATTTCAAAAAAAATAAAAAAAGAACAAAAAATAAAAAAGCCACAGAACTATTTCTAGTCCCAAATGCCCCATTCCCCAAGTAGTGAAATTAATTTCCCTTTTTCCTTGAAGATGAACAAAACTTTGTGACTGACTTGAGGAATAAAATGTAGTGGCAATGACACTGTGTGACTCTGAAGCTAGATCAGAAAATGAAGTATATCTTCCACCAGGTATACACTCTATTTCTGGAATTTCACTCTTGAAACACAGTCTTCTTGCCTGACCTCATCCATACAGAGTCCCACCAGAGAGGAACTGAGATGGCCAGCTTACACCCAGGACCTACCACCATGTATGAGTGAATAAGACTATAGTTAAATTTAGCCCCCTGGTTTTAATTTTTCTATCTGGCCTATATATTATTAACCAGAAAGTCATTCTTGCTGTTCCTTAATTCTTGATCCATAGAATTACTGAGACAAAAAAAAAAAAAAAAAAAAAATAGTTGTTTACTACTACTAAGTTTGGGGTGATGTGGTAATGTGTTACGCAGTCAGAGAAACATAAATTGATTTTGGTTCCCAGAGCACTCAGTGCCATAGCAGCAACAACAACAAGAAAACTAAAACCACGTCAGAGGCTTTGAGACCATGGTCCTGAAGAGGTCATTACAAGAAGCATGATAATGCGTGTGGATGCTGTCAGTGAGCACTTAAATGAAAGTGAAGAAAATTTTATTGAAAATTAAAGTAAAGGGTCCCTTTATGTGATAACTAAAAGTACTGTTGACTGTGATTATATTGGAAAGTTGAAAATCAACTTACTGATCTAACCACCAAGAATAGGCAGAGGGTTGAAAGTGTTTTCTGGCCTCTTGCTACTTGTTGGACAGTATGATAAGGATCAGATAATTTGAAGAAAGATCTGTTATAAGTATAAAAAAGCCACAAGATGATAGGTTTAAAAACAAAAATGTTTCTCCTTCCCCATTCGCTAATATTTCCAAATAAAGAAAAAATTTCAGTGTGAACATCAAATCCAGAGTAAAACTATTAGGTGCTTTATTAGGACCCCCGAAAGGAATGGTGAGGTTGTGCTTCAGAGCATTATTCACTCAGACAAGGCCCTCTGAAGCACTTAAAGTCGTGACACTTAATTAAATAAAAGCCCCTCTAAGAATTTACGTTTGAAACCCCAGACCATTCATTAAGGAGGCCAAAATAAAGAAAGACTTATCTTGATGAGATTTGTGGGTGTAGGGATTTTGTCTAATGGTTATACATCTATTAATAAGACATCCAATTTTTCAAAATCATCATATCAGAGAGAGTATATTGGCAATAGGTATTGAGCCCCCAAATGTTGAAGGGTAAGAAACTAGTTGGGAAATATCTTAGTTGCAAAAATGACCTATTCTTTTTATGCAAAAGGAAGCGTGATTCAGATGATAGACCAAGAGCCAGAAGGCTGGAGCCCAGAGCTACCACGACACGTCAGGAGGGCTGATCATTAGTCAAACTGCCAACATATGTCTATATATTTCAGAATTGCTATGAACTAGTGACTCCAATGTGCATCACACCTTGTTTAGATTTTCAGAAGGACTATAATGGATATCCTCTCCGTTAAATATTGGGTGTGAAAAGTCAGATAACTTGTCCTTCAGTTCATAAATGTTTCCCTGAAAATAAGGCCTCTCTGGACCATCAGCTCTAATGCATTTTTTGGAGCAAAAATTAATATAAGACCCAGTCTTATTTTACTATAAGTCCAGGTCTATAATATATAATATAATATAATATAATATAATATAATATAATATAATATAATATAATATAATATAATATATAATAGAACATAATATAGTATAATAAATACTGGGTATAATATAATATAATACTGGGTCTTATATTAATTTTTGCTTCAGAAGACACATTAGAGCTGATTGTTGGCTAGGTCTTATTTTCGGGGAAACAGTAGTTCTGCAAATGTAGAGAAACTGTGTTTAATTAGCCTTATACACAGCTGGACATAATCTAGATGCTGGGATTCTGGACCTCGAATCTGTACCTGAGATATCCTAATATGATGAGAGTTTCCATTTTTGTCTATTGTGCATATGGAAAAGATTTCATTGTGGTGGTCAGAGGGACAGCAGAACATTGTATTTTCCACAAATGGTCACAGCAATATTTCTGGCTCCTCTTGCAGAAAATTGATACTCCCCATCAAGAAAGGAGATCTATTTCTCCTCTCCTTGAACCTGAAAAGGACTTTGTAACTGTTCCACAAAGATAATATAGTGAAACTGTTACCTCATGCTAGTTTAACAAAGGCAGTACAATTTCCACTTGACTACCCATTTCTCTCTTGTGACACCTGCCTTTGGAACCTAGTTATCATGCTTTAAAGAAGCCCAAACTAGTCCCTGTAGAGACACAACATGGCAGAGTCCATGGGCAGTGTAACAAAGACTCAGCTCATTGTCATTGTCAACCTCTGAGGAAACAAGATATGTGATTCTAGGCTCTTGCTTTCACATCACCTAGCTGAAGCTGCAGATATCATGAGTGAGAGACAAGCTATCCCTGCTGTGCCTTGTCTAAATTAATGCCTCACAGTATTTTTGAGTATGATAAATAATCATTTTACATGATTTAGTTATAAGATAATATGTGACTCAGCCAAAGTAGCAGGGATAAACTCCTTTAAAGGTTTAATCCAAAAACTGGAGTGTGGAAAGTGTTTCTTCCCCAGCTTTATTCAGATATATAATTGACATATAACATTGTATGATATACAACATATTGGCTTGATACATTTTTATATATTGCAAAATGATTACCACCACAGTATTAGCTATTAATAATATTTCCATCCCATCCTGTAATTACCATTTGGTAAGCACATTTAAAATCCATTCTCTGAGGAACTTGCAAGTATTAATATATAATACACTATTATTGGCTATAATTACCATGTTCTCCACTAGACCCTCATAATTTGTTCATCATATAGCTGGAAGTTTGTATTCTTTCACCAATATTTCCTCATTTCCTCCATCCCCCAACTCCAGGTAACCACCAGGAGAAGTGGTTACTCTATTTCTCTGACATCAACTTTCTTAGATTCTATATCAAAGTGATCATACAGTATTTGTCTTTTTCTGTCTGACTTATTTCACTTAGCATAATGCCCTCAAGTTTGTCTAAGTTATTGAAAATAGCAGGATCTCCTTCTTTCTTCATGGCTTAATGGTATTCCTATCTCTCTCTCTCTCTCTGTGTGTGTGTGTGTGTGTGTGTGTGTGTGTGTGTGTGTTTCACATCTTTATTATTCATCAGTTGACGGACACTTAGGTTGTTTTTGTATCTTTGTTACTGTAAATAATGCTGTAGTGAGCATAGTGGTGCAGATATTTCTTCAAGTGAATTGATAGCAATGTATAAAACTGCTCACATTTCTTATCTGTTAAGTGTTTAATTTAGGACAAGGACATATTACCTTCACTCAATTGAAAATTTCATTGTAAAAAAAGTTTATCTTAAAATATTTAGTACCCAATTCTAGAATTTCATTATTTTAAAAACATTTCATTTTCATTTAGTTTAACATGAATTTTAAAATAAATCTATGGAGTTGTACCTTAGTGGTAAACATGCTAATGTTACTAAAATTTGTTGTATCAAAAATAACAAGATAGGTAAGACATAACAACATTATTATATTTGAGAAACTCTTAGGGAATTTATATTATCAATTGAAAGTGGTATTTTGTTTCATTTCAAGTATGATTTATTATTATTTATCTGTAATTTTAACAGAACCAGCAATTTTAAATGTGAAATAGTAAATTCTTCCGCTCATTGCTCACATAATAACAAGTTAACAATGATGTTTGAGGAATCTCAAATTCTGTTGGATTATTAAATGTTCTTTTTGAAGGTGCTAGCAGTCTTCTCAATGACCATTACGAGTATTCGAAATGTGTACTAATTGCTTAACCATATTTTGGCCATAGCTTTTATATCACTCACATTTTGCTCTATTTTTTTCCTGCTCTTTTATGAGCACTGTCACTTAAGACAGATCATATTTTAAGCAATATATCTCATAGCTTGGTAAAATTTGATCTAAACAGTGGAATACTTCTTTTCTGTATGTGTCACTTTTTTTTTCCACCTGTCTGAATACAAATCATAAAATCAAACAATCTGATGAGATCCGCAGTATTGCCCTGTACTACACCTAAGTCATATAATCTCATTCTTTAATTTAATAAAATAGTAAGATTTTACATGTGTATTTAACTCATGGTTATATTTTGAGAATATATATTGTGAGTCATATGTTCTTAGCAGGCAGAGATCCTAAGCTTTCTCTTAAAAATCTGCCAAATCTGGATTTGATAAAGTTTTTTCCCAATTGTCTAGTTTTCTCTTACATATTCTATTATTTATTTCATGTAATACTGAATTGTTAAAAAACATTAATTACTAGAATAAAATTGTATGAACCATCTTTTAAGATATTATTAGACATTTATTTTAATAAAAAGAGAAGAGCTTTATTTTAATGTATTTACATATATATGTATATACACAAATTCACACAAAAATAGTTTGCTAAATATCTAAATACATTTTGTTTCAAAATGACTTAGTGACAGATCAAGAACTTATCTAAGCATAAATGCATTAAGGACATTTGTTTTTCCACAAAAAAAATTCTAAAGTTAAGTAGCTGGGAGGTTTTAACGTACAAGGTTAAATGCAAGTTTTCACATTTTCAAGAGGTGTTAAAACGGTAAAGTATTCCCATAAAGCAAAATGTTATCCTTTTACTTACGCTATCACACAAGAATGAAAGCATGCCCTGAACACATAAACCAGGCTGATATACCTAAGCCTCATTCATCATTTATGTATTATGTGTGTACATATATATATATGCGCGCACACACACACACACACACACGTAGCAATTGTGTCTATAATCTTACATAAATGGACATGTGTAGTTTTATATTAAAAGTTGCACAGCATAAAATTACAGAATTCCTAATTAAGTTTGTATTTATAAGAATTTCAAATGCATATATATAGACACACACATGTATGTAAAGATAATTTATGTTCTGAAAGAAGAAAAATAGTTCCTCTAAAAACACAAAGAATTTGGCAGTCTCTAGGACTTTCATGTTTGTTCTTTAAATAAATACTAGAAAGTAGAAATACTCAAGAACTAATAAAACATTTTAGTGGTATTTTTTACATTATTTCAAATCTTATCCCAGAAGTCAGACTTTAATATCATTTTCATTACTTATTATTTTAAAACGCACAATGGGAAACAGAGTACATTTTGGAAGAAATAAAAAGCGTTAGGAATATGTTTGAAGATGTCTCCCCCACTTTTTATCTATTTCTTTATAATTTTCTTTAAAAAATAAACATTCACCTTTCAAAATCCAAAAATATAGCAGGATATATAATGTAGAGTTCCACTTTGTACATTTTTCCCTATCCATCATAATCTCGCCACCCTCTATCCTCTCTATTCATTATTTGTTCTTCTCTATCTGCTTAGTGGCTACATAGCCATGCTTCCCCACCACAGTAAAACATTTTTATGTTTTGATTACATCCTTCCTTAGAATTTTATATACCTATAAGCACATCTAAGAGTATAACTTCATCCTACCCTTTTCCACAAAAGATAGCTTATTAACATATTGTCTGTCCCTCGTTTTCCAGCAACAGTATATTTGGTGATCTTTCTATATCTATAGGTAACCAGCTCCTGTCTTCTTTTTACATCTATATGGTATTTCTTTGGTTGGTTATATTCTAATTTATTAAATAAAGCTCTCTTTTGATGGCTATTTAGCACAGTGTAATTTGAATGTTCTGACAAATAATGCCACAATAATTGGCCTTGAAGCGTTTTTTGCACATTTTGATAACCCACTATGATGTTTAATTTTATATTTCAACTTGTCTAGGCTATAGTGCCAAGTTGTTTGATCAAACACCAATCTAGATGTTACTCACTCTGATGGTATTTTTTAGATGTGATTAACATCTAAATTAGTAGACTTTGTTTAAAGCATATTACCTTCTATAATGTGGAAGGTGGGGGTCATCTAATCAGTGGAAGGTCTTAAGAGCAAAGACTGAGATCCCCTAAAGAGAAAGAAGTTCTGTCTCTAGAGTGTCTTCAAGACTCATGACTACAATATAACACCAATTTTTTTTTCCTCTGGTAATTCCAACCTGTACCAAAAATTTCAGACTTGCCAACACCCACAATTGCATAAGCAAATAACCTTAAAATAAATGTAACTCTCTCTCTCTCTCACTTTGTGTGTGTGTGTGTGTGTGTGTATATATATATATATATATATATATATATATATATATATATATATGATTGGTTTGGATTTTCTCAAGAATCTTGACAAATACAACCTGTCAGCTAGAATTAGGATTGGTAAATTCTCTTCTACTGTTAAGTTTTCGTTCAAGTTAAAGCACCAATGTTTTTGTTGCTGTTGTTGTTTTCAGGAGTACTACTTTATTTGAATTGTTTTAAACATCTGTATGCATACAATTTAGAAAGAAATGCATTTGTGTCAGAAAATGATGGTGCTGAAATAGGAGAATAAGTGATCATTTTATTTCCTAGTCTGCTTAGGTTTGTCTGAGTGCATTATCAATATGCCTTTTTGAACTCTGTAACTTCCTAAAAGAACCATATGAGCTGCTAACTGTGCATTATAACGTCCGTACTTGATTATTTGGATGAAGTCTAAGTCTTAGAAACAATACTCCCAAAGGAAAACTGACAAGAAGTTGTTTAAGTGAAGTCATGTTCTCATCTTCAGTCATATGATATCCAAAAACCCAAATTCATCTAACTCAATATGATTTTTGGAAGGCCATTTCAGCATTTTGTGAATTTGTTTATTTACTTGATACAGACTATAATAGGGCCTCCTGGTGTCATCTTTCAGTAGTACCAGCTTTACTCTTAAAGTGGGGGAAAAGATTATAAGCAGGCTTATCTTCTAATTACAATCACTTTCTAATTTATTCTTCTGTTTCACAGCTGGTGTATATCCCAGAGTATCTAAAAAAGGGATAGTGCAATAGATAGCACATTTCTTTCAGAGGAAAATAATAATGCTTTTGCAAAACAGGTAATATAGTTACAGTACAATCATATAAAATGAAAAAGAGTTGTGACGGAAAAGCCTTATTTACCTAATAATCATTTAAATCATATTAAAGTATTTAAAATATGTTTATAAATGTCTGAGACTGAAATACAGAGACAAAAATTATTTGTCACAGTGGGCACACTATTAGTTTTAGATCATATTGTTCTTGGCACCCATGAAGAAGTGAATTATAAAAGCTTAGAATTGCATGAAAGTATCACTTTAAGATCCACCTGTCACTTGCATTAGAAAAGTTTCAATTATGTATGCTGGAACTAGGACAGCATATATAATTGTTTATTTTTGGTAGTACACAAGGATCAAGTGTACCTTTAATTGTCAGAACTGAGACTGATTCTTGATACAGTAGGAGACCTGGATTTCTAATGAGGAACATTATTGTTTTATAATTTCAACAAAAGATATTGAACAAATTGTATAATTTTAGTTATAACATGAAGCAAAAAATTGGGTGACTATGTGATTATAACTGCTGAGAATCATGTCTAATTTTTATGTAAAATTTAAATCCTCATATAAAATGATAGAAAAGTAAAAATCAAGTGAAATGTTCTTTCACAGTTCGTAATAGTGATATATTGTATCTGAAAAAAATATTTGATACTCACAGCATTTTTCACTTGTAAAATGTATTTGTTTCTTCCAGGAGCTTTTTTTGATATATCTCATGATTTAATTGTCTTCTGATTAAAATAAGTAAATTATTTAGGGGCCAAAAGGTAATAATAACTTAGATGTTGATGCAGTTTTCTCTATTAATAGAATACACACACACACACACACACACACACACACACACAAACACACACACACAGAGGGTGCCAAAAAAATGTATACACATTTTAAGAAAGGAAAAAACTGTATTAAAATTGTAATACTAAATATATAGTCACTTTTGACTTCTGCAATTGCAAGAGGTGCTCAAAGTGGTTGCCATCAGCGTCCAGACACTTGATTACAGCGAACTACGGCTACATATATTACGTCTCTTAAAATGTATATACATATTTTTGGTACCCTCTGTACATATTTCTTTCTGTCTTAACAGTATGATTTCTTTCTGTCTTAACAGTATTGTTCTTAAAACTGGAAGTCAAAATTTTATTCAGCCTAACAACAATTTCTGTGTAAAAAATATTACTCAGTCAAAATAACAAGTAGTAATTTGGAAATTATATCAAGTTGAGGAAAAGAACCCTATCACCTTAGGTATTACAAATTAATTTTTTTTTTTAACAATCCTGTGTGGTTTATTTTACAAATAAATAACTGCACTCTAAACAGCTCTATTTCCTCAGCCATCACTCTGAGAGAGCAGATTGACTATCTGGCTCCCCTCTCCCTCTCCTTCACAGACCTTAATTGCATTGCCAAAGAGGTTTGACTTATACAACTAATCACTATTACATATTAAATTTTATGTATGTAACCAATTAGCTAACAAAAATGGTAAGCCAACTTCATGATAAAATTTAGTACTAAATTATTTTAAAATAAGGTTTGCCATTTCTTTAGAGTCAGCATAGCTTCATATTCTTCAACATGTGTTCTTTAGATATTTCCCAACATAGGAAGAATAAAGGAGTAAAAAGAAAAGAAAGAACTGCAAATCTTCAGTAAATTTCGAGTTAGTATTTTAATATACACTATTTTATGTTGTAATTTTATTTTATGTATACTTTAATGAAAGACTGATTTTTCAATCGTGTCCTGAAGTGACATAGTTTTGAAGGTTCTAGCTTTATAACTTAAATAAATAAGTAAAATCAGAAATAATATTACATTATTGTCTTCCAGTTTTCCAAATTATTTTATTTGATCATAATAAAAGATAATAATTGTAAAACATCCCCAAATAATTAAACTCTATAAAAAAATGACAAATTGGTCCATTTAACACAAAAATATTTTTTTCCAAAACACAAAATACTTAAAACCAATACATTTTGTGCTCTAAATATATACATTCCTTCAGTTAAAATACATAGAAAATATTATTGGAACCATGTGATAAAACGACATTAACAAATGTGAACTAACTTGTACTATGATTTTATTTATAATTATCTACTGCCAAATTTCCTAGCCCAATTATTTTATCTTATATTGTATCATCACAATACTTGTAACAGATTTCTTTTTTAAATTAAGACTTTAATGTGTTAGAGAAGTTTTCGATTCACAGTAAAATTGAAAGGATGATACAGAGATTTCCCATATACAACTCCCTACTTGCATATATGCATAGCCTCCTGCATCTCTCACCAGAATGGTACATTTATTACAATTGAACCTACATTAATACATCATAATCTACCCAAGTACATAGTTTACTTTAGTGTTTCACTCTTGGTGCTGTACATTCTATGGTCTTGGACCAATGTATAATAACATGTATCTATTATTATGGTATCTTACAGAATATTAACACTGCCCTAAAAATCCTCTGTGCTTTGTCTATTCATCCATTCTGCACCCTCCTTGGCTACTCCCCACCCAACCAACCTCTGCCTAACACCGAGCGTTTTTGGTATCTCATAGTTTGCCTCTTCCATAATGTCATGTGGTTGGCATTATACTGTATATAACCTTTTCAGATTGGCTTCTTTTACTTAGTAATGTGCACTTAAGGTTACTCCATGTTTATTCATGGCTTGATAGCTCATTTCTATTTAGCACTAAATAAGATTCCATTGTCTATGAGTATATACCACAGTTTATTTATGCTGTCACCTACTGAAGTACTTCTTGTTTGCTTCTAACGTTTGGCATTTATGAAAAAATAATGTCCATGTCAATATATTCATCATCCTACTTTCCCTAACATATCACAGTCTATAATTAAATCAGTTGTATCCATACTTAACTTTTTGTTAGTTCCTCCTCTAAAATATCTCCACTGAGAGAAAATATTCTATTTGTCTTATTTGTTTGGGTATCTCCTGTGACTATCACAGTGCTATGTATGTGATATATTCATATTTGGTGCTCAGAAAATCTTTTTGCTTGAATGATTACTATACCCATAATTTTTTATTGAATTAAGGGTGAAGTGTAAAGCAAATTTTCTCTACTTTCTCTTTTATCCTCAAAAGATTCACATTGTAGATTTTCTTGGTCTTCTAGCCATAGAAACTCAATTAAGGAAAAATAATACTCTTTGTCAATAAACTCTCCATAATTCCTTCACAAATAGGAAAAAAGAGATGAAAAATTGAGGAAGGATATTCATTCTGAATCATGACGAAAAGCTTATTGTTGGCCATAATTGATCTGACAATAAACAGAACTGTCTATTCAAGTATTAGTTAATCAGTGATTCTATTACTCAAAGAGATGTTATCTTCCAGGAATTATCAGAACTATAATACCAAAGAAGTAAAAATATGATTGTTTCTCTCAGTAATCTTGCCAATTATGTGTTTCCTATAGTTGAAATTAAAAAAAAAAAAATAGTTATCTTTATATAAATACAAAGAAAACACACAGAAATGCCCTGCTAAACTCAGAAGTTAGATTGTTATTAGTTTCAAGAGTTCAGTATTTTTATTTTTTGAAGTTATTTTCACCCATTCATCTTAAGTTTATTAGACATCTGTTTTGTTCATAAATGGAAGCAAAAACTATGGATAACTTCAATTATTTTGGGAGGCAAGTTTTAAGCTTTAATTTTAATTAAAATTACTTTTAAGCTCTTAGAACATCTATTTTAGGAATGTATCTTTCTAGAACCCACTTACTATGAGCATAGAAAGCATGCCACCAAGCCACATGGCTAGGTCACATGTAAATCATTTGGTCAACTGCCCCAGCTGAGCTCCCAGCCAATAGGCAGCGTAAACTGCTAGATATGTGAGTAAACTATCTGGGATGTTCCAATTCAACTGAATCTCCAAATAATTGCAGTCTCAGCTCATATCCTGTGGCTTAGCCCTGTGAACCCACAGAATTTTGAGATATAATAATTATTATTTCAAGACATTAGGTATGTTTCATATATTTAAATAAATATGTGATGGTACTAACTGTATGGTTAAAAGACAGAGATATTACTGTTTAGAAAACAAGCCAGATTTGAAGAACAGCCAAATACATTTCTAAAATGAAACCTATGTTAATTTAATATTAAATATGTTAATTAAATATTAATTAAAATTAGGAATTGAATGTATGATTTAAACAAAAGATTAGGTACAACTGAAAAGATGATTGGAAAACAAAAAGACCAAATTAAATAAATTATCTAGAAGATAACACAGAATGTTAGAAATTGAAAACTGAAAGGGAAGTAAAGTGAAGAAAGAGTAAGATGATCTAAAATACATCAAGAAAGGTAGAATAAACAACATAGAATAGAGGTAATGTTTGATTACAAAGTGGCTGGAATTGTCCAGATATGATGAAAGACGTTAATCCACCCACAGAAGAAACATAATATGTACTATGCAAGTGAAATAAAAAGCAATTAATATCTAGGTACATTTTGTAAAACCATGGCATGCCTAAGATTAAAAAAAAAAGTAGTATTCTAAAAGCAGCTGGGGGTGGGGTGCAGGGAATATTTACAAAAAACAATGAGAATACCAACTAAGTTCTTTCTAAAGCCACCACCAACAGCAAAGAAGGGAAAAAAAGAGAACTAGGTTATAAAATTTCTGGAGGAAAATGGAATTAGCTTGGGTATCTAACAAAAAAAGCTTTGAGATAAATATTTGAGGTCAAATAAAATATTTCAGAAAATAAAAATTGATAACATTTTCTATTAACAAAATTTCACTGAAAGAAATGTGTAGAGAACGTGGTTTATTTTATATTAGTGATTGAACAAAATAGTACAGATATGAGTACATTTAAACAAATAATAAGTTAACTAATTTTTTTTAAATGTCAAAAACTACTGGAAAGAAGGTCATCAGATATTAAGCAGTCAAGGTCATTATATTATATAAATGTAGATTAATAAGGAGGGAAATTTCTAGGGTTGCCTGTAAAATACAAATAGAATGTACACTAAGCTAGTAGAAAGGGAAAAATGGAATGAGGAGAAAAAAGATAAAAACTCAATACTTCATTCACTCCAAGAAAAAACATTAAAAGTGAACATTTCATACATATAATGCACAAGCAAAATAGAGGTTTTAAGGTTTTTATAGTATAAGAATTAGAAAACTGTAGAAGAAAATGATGTAAATATAGCTGGCCTATCTATACCAATAACTATGAGGAGAGTTTCAGCATTGCTAGATATAACATGTATATAATATACTGATTAAAACTTTAAGCTGCTAACTAAATGTGAAACTTATTTTATTTGCTAAATGAAAATTTTCAATATGATAAAGCAAAAGTCAGTTTTCCAAAGGAAAGAAAAATGACCAATGCTGTAGTATAAAACGAGATTTAAATAAGCTTCTCCAAAAGATACATAGATCAAATCAATTAAAAAGGAGTAATAATATTAAAAACTTACATAGCACAATTAAAATGCTTTATATAATGGTCTTAATGAATCCAACAAATGAAAAATACATGTCTTTCCAAATATAGAAAAACACAAAAATAATAAATAAATAAATAGGTTTTAAGGTATTAATTAAGCTCCAAACAAGTTTTTAATATGTTGTCATCTGGAATAATAACACTAAATATGTTATTTAGAAATCATATACATAAATATAATTTAAAAACAAAAATGGTTATACATTAACAAATTTTAAAAGTTTTCTTGGCAAACCACATATTATTGAATAAATAGAAAGCAAAATTTAAACATCTGAATGAGAATGGAAATATAATTTATCAAAGCATATTGTTTCAATTAATTTCAAAATAAAGCTATACAAGTTTACAGATTGGAAAGAAAATATTTTAAATGGAGTTAGATGATAAAATCTTGAATATTGAAAATCCTAAAGAATCAACAAAAATAATACTAAAACTAATAAAGGAATTAGTCAATATCAAAGGGTAAATGTTCAATATAAAAATCAATTGTATTTCTATATACTTTTAGTGTATAATTTGAAACAAAAGTTTAAATATGCTAAATTGAATAACACTAAAACTCAAGAAATATTAAGAATAAAGTTAAGAAAATGTGTAAAACCTTAACTGTGAAAGCTACCAAATATTATTAAGAGAAATAAAACAAAGGGGAGGGAGGAGAGAGAGAGAGAGAGAGAGAGAGAGAGAGAGAGAGAGAGAGAGAGAGATACATGCATTATGCTATGGACTAAAAATGACAGTTATTCCCAAAATGACCAATAGATTTATAGATTCTACTACACTCCCTATCAATTTCAGGAGGCTATTTTGTTTAAAATTGACAATTGTTTCTAAAAGTATGTATGTCAAAAGACAAAGAGCCTATAATATTCAAAACAAATCTGAAAAAGAATAAAGTTAGAGAATTCACACTAATGATTTTTAGACTCACTATAAAGCTACAACAATTAGGACATTATCATATCATATGGCTATATATATTTTTATATATGCATAATATATATTATATATGTTTATACACACATACACACTATATACTAATGAGTAGAATAGAATTAAAAAGTGAATGTACATGCTCATCTGATTTTTGAGTAAGGTGCAAAAGCAATTCAAAGATTAAAGGGTGACTTTTCTAACAAATGATGCTAAAGCAATTAGTAACTCAAAACGGATCGGAGACAAATATAAAATGTAAAAGATGTAAAATGTTTACATAAACAACAGAAGAAGGTCATCAAAATCTAGGGGTAGACAAAAAGTTCTTAGTATTGAAACATACACACACACACACACACACACACACACACACACACACAAATAAATCCTAAAATTAAAAAAAAAATGTTAACTTGAACTTCATTAAAATGAAAAACTGTTGCTCTGTGAAAGCCCATGTGAAGAAAGTGAAAAGACAACCTCCAAATTTGGAAAAAAATTGCAAATCGCATATCTGACAAAGAACTACAATCTAGAATATACACAAAACTCAAAATCAACAGTAAATACAAACAAAATCGAAAACTATTCAATTAGGAAATGAGAAAAAGGCATGAAGACTTTTCACCAAAGAAATCCAGATTGCAAGTAAACACATGAAAAGACATTCAACATTATTAGCCATTAGGGAAATGCAGAATAAATCCACAGTGAGATATCCCTCTGAAGCTAACCAAATGGCTATTTTTTTTTAAATGGGTAGGGGGAGGAGCAACAACAGCAAATGCTGGTGAGAATGTGGAGAAACTGGATCACCCTTGTACCGCTGGTGGGAATATGAAATGGTGCAAAGACTCTGGAAAACATGTTGGAAGTGTTTTGAAAAACTAAACGTGAAACTGCTGTATGATTCAGTAATTTCATTCTGGGCTTTTATCCAGGCAAGTGGGAACATATGTTTACATGAAAATCTGTACACAAATATTCCAAACAGATTTATTCATCACCAAAAAAAAATTGAAAAAGTCCAGATGTGTTTCAACAGGTAAGTGGAAGCAAATTTCAACAGGTAAGTGGAACTGCTATACCATGAAATATTATTCAGCAGTAGAAAGGAACAAATTATTGAGACATACAGCAATCTGGATGAATGTCCAGTTTTATACTGAGAAAAGAAATAATCCCTAAAATGTCTGAGTGCATTTATGTAGCATCCTGAATGGACACAATTATAAAAATGGAAAAATAAATATAGTAATGTCTAGTGATTAAGGAAATGGGGGTGAGAGTATGGGGGGCAACATGAGGAATACTTGTGCTGAAGGAAATGTTCTGTACCTTGGCTTTATCAATGTCAGTATACTGGTTGTGATATTTTACTATATATAGTTTTGCAACATGGAACCACTGGGGAAACTGGGCAAAGGTATATGGAACCTCTCCATATTTCTTACAATTGCAAATATACATATATATAATGCATATGTACAATGAATCGACAATTTTCTACAAATAAAAAGTTCACTTAAAAAAGGTAACTATGTCAAGTTTGCAGGATACCATATAAATATATGGAAATCAATTGCAATTTTGTATATTAGCACTGAACATTTTGGAAGTAAAATATTTTTTTTTAATTCATTTACAATAACGTCAAGAAATAAAACGATATTACACTCAGGGAAAGAAATAACAAAATAGATCAGGAGGGCATATGGGGATTTTAATAACTCTTTTACAGTTTTGTTTCTTAATATAGAAGATGAGTTCATGTTATATATTTTACTAATATTCTTTAAACACTATGGTATATTATTACTGTAGGATATGTTTCAAAAAATAATATACTACTTCCACTGATTGTAAGAATCAGAAAACTAATCCTGCTGGTTGGCATCTCACTCTTTAAGAACAATGATCCAAGATCATTGGTACCAGAGTCCATTAAAATTTACATACACACACCACACACACATACACACACGAATGTACAAGTACAAACGTCACATATGCGTACATGAATACTGACTGCTCCAATAAGTTATAGCCCCTTTTTGATTATCAACCAGACTAACTTAACTTTTTTCTCTGCTGGGGCATTAACTGGGACCTTAGTGAGTTTTACATAATTATTCTTAAAGGAATTTACTGAGAGTAATTGACAAAAGTATTGTGTGTATGATTCCTTTATAGGCACAAAAATTTTATTTGTATGCATACATCATGTATTTACACTCGTAAATCCATTTGAATTTTACGGTATGGCCTTTGTCTTCCTAGTTTTTACTCCGTGCCCTTTAATTATAGTGATATTACTACATCCTGTTTTCTCACCTCAGTAGGCTTCTGTACAGAAAGTTCCTTCTAACTAGCTATGATGGGCCAGCCTTCACTTCTCCAAGCCCCATTCTATCTTGTGTTTTAGAGTTCAGCTTTTGATTGAACATATTTCAAAAGGGGTTTAGTCAAAAAGACCAAAGCCCATGTCATCATGGGATTCCTTAGCTTCTTCTTTCTTTGCTTCCACTTCTCAGCTGGGGCTGCAGTGGTGCATAGGGCAGGCCGTTTTGCTGGGACAGCACCAGCTGCAGGGCAAGTCTACCAGCCTCTAAGCAGATGACACTCCTGTATTGACATTGGCCAGGGCCTTTGCAAACAAGCCAGTCCAGAAAGTTTTTAATGAGTGTCTTGATCTTACCCAAAATATCAAATTCTTTGCTCATAGTGGAGACATTATACTTGTTTTTGAATGAATTAATAAAATAAATTGGTTGAAATATACTGTCAGTATCTGGAATTTGTTCCAATGAACACTAGATTTTAAAAAATCTGACAAAGTATAATTAATAGATAACCCTCAAATACAAAGCAAGTCAACAGTCCTATCTAAAAGCCAAAGAGAACTTGAGTTCACCCAGAGTACATGCTTCGTGTTTCAGAAATGCGTGTAGTAAGTATATCACCTAGATAAATTAAGAAAGATTTGTCCCATTAATTTTTGCTGAATTTATAACCTGACAAATTGCATTTGTTACTTCCTATGCATTCTTTCACTCAGAGATATCAACTCCCATAAAATACAGTGTTACAAGCATTTATGTTTTTAATTCCAGGAGATATAGAATCACAAAATTTACAAGGATTGGGGATGGGGGCATGTTGAGAAACTTTTGGGACCAGGCATAGAGCTGTGTTTCCCCAAAAATAAGACCTAGCTGGACAATCAGCTCTAATACATCTTTTGGAGCACAAATTAATATCAGATTTGGTCTTATAATAAAATAAGACCAGCTCCCTAGATTAATTTTTGCTCCAAAAGACTCATTAGAACTGATTGTCCGGCTAGGTCTATATTTTCAGGGAAACAGGGTAGCAACTTGCATGGTATACAGGTATTTAGACTGCAAGAGAGAGAAACTCTGAAGATAGAATATCCCATCTCTAGTAAACTGATCCATAATAGATGAAATTCTACCAAAATCAAAAAGCAAGAAACAAGGGTTAGAGAGGGCAATAAACACAGATGTGAAGACCAGGGTGTAGACATTGCAAGAGTCATCTTCAAATCCTGCCTAACACACAAACTGAGGAAACTTGGTATCATTTTTGTATTCACTAGGCTGATTTCTGATTTACCTTTACTGAGCTTTAGTAGAACTGAGATGGAACACGCTGTTTCTATTTCCCGCCCAGTAACCCCGCGGCCCCAGTCGTATAAGCATACACCTGTATAATGCAATCCTCCCTACAACCCTTCCTCCCCACACACACATGATAAATGCAACTATAAGGGAAATACCATACTGATGCCAGATTTCTCTGTGCTGTATCTCTCTTAAGTCATTGCTGAAATAGGTACACAATTTTAAAATAAAAAAATGTGTCCTTGCAATTTCACACCTGGCTATATAGAATTGGTGTCTTTTGATGAGAACAAGAGAACATATTCTCAAATATGAACTATTCAGATAGAATGACAACCTTTGAAATGCCAAAAGGAATTTAAGAAGTGATCTTGATAAACAAGGTATAATTAAAACCAATAACTAAACAGTAGACAAGAAGTAAGCTAATAATGGAGATCAATAAAATAAAAGTGTTTAAATAGACTTTAATATAGTTACAAACAAATACAAACTAAAAAGAATATGGAGCAAGAATATACAGAATATAAAATTAATTATGTCTAAAATCCAATTGTGTCAATTAAAATCTACAGCAGGGACCAGCAGAAACAAATTAAAGAATAAGTAGGACAATTCTTTCAAATTTCAAAGTTTCAAAATATTGATTATTTTCGCCTTTCAAAAAGGTTTTCTCTTACAATATCCTACTGCTTTTTCACAATAAACATTCAAATGATATTCAACAGAATATAAACATTCAGCATTTAAATGCTTTTCACATAGCTCTGCCTTCCCACTACCAGATCGTTCTCCAATATTTATTTCAGTGTATATTTTTCCAGGTCTTTCCCCACCTAGTTTTTCAATGATTATATAAGTAATGAAAATATTTATTGTTCTTCTGTTGAATAGTGGGAAATTAAGTGTGAATATGAGAGAAAATTTTAGTGTGTAAAACATCACAATTCTCAAAATCATTAAGAATAAACTTGATGAATGAAAAGAGAAATATCTTAAAATGTGAAAAAAATAGTTCAGACACATAAAATGAGTAGCACCACAAAATAAATGATTTATTCTTGAAAACAATAAAATGGACAACAACGTACATTTTTTGGGGGAAATGCAAAAACACAGCATAAATAACATGAATAGAAATACCTATTAACTGTGTTAGCTTTTCTTAAGTGGTAAATGAATATAATATACAATGTAGTGCTACAAAATTTGAAAAATTCAAATGCAGTTTTCAGAAAGCATATCTACTTAAAATTGACTTTATAAAAGGGTAGATAACCTGTCATGGAAGCAATTGAAAAAATAACCCAGAAAAAAAATCTTCCAAAAATATGGAGACAAATCAATTTTAAGGCACTGGAATATTGTTAAACAGTATAATAGCTTCTTGTATTGTACCTGACCCATTTTATATGGCTGACATAGTAGGAGTAACAAACTTCAAAAATATTAGGCTCACACACACACAACAGTTCACATATAAGTGTGTGCACACAAACTTACACACACAAATACTAATAAACAAATTTTATACATTGCAAGATACATACAAAGTGACCTAAAATGTTTTAATATAATTAATTCTATTTCAATTTTAATATCATATTTAAGACTGATAAAGAGGGAAATAAATTAAGGAAGAAGAAAATTACCATCCCTATAGACAATACTCTTTAAAGAATATGACATTCTTGATAAAAATGCTCTTTGATTTAGAAATAAAACTATATTTTCTTAATATTACAAGGAAAATTAACCACAAAAGTATAATCGATCTTAACCAACTAAGCAACATTTGATCATTTCATTAAATTCTGAAACAAAACAATAATTCTACATTATTTTGGTCATTTTAGTCACTTCCTGGAATAGGAAATGAGATAGAATTATTAGAAATGAGGAGGGACTAGTACTAGTGTTTATAAATATGATTGCCTATCAATACATTTCCCATCCTGTCAAACATTTCAGAACTAAAAGAACAATCAAATAGACCAGGAAATAAATGGACAAGTATCAACATTTTTTAAATAAAAGAATATTTGTTGTAGTGACACTCGGAATGAAATTCTGAGAAATAACCTAAATTTCCAAAAGAAGAAAATAGTTGAATAAAGTTTTACAACTCATTCAATATAATAATATGCAGCTATTAAAATCATATAATTATGATTTTATAGATGTGAAAGATATTAATTGAAGACAGCAGGTTGCAATATATGTATGAGATTGCTGAATTATGATTGAAATATATTTAATATTTTGTATGTTTCTAAGTTCTTTAAAATGAAAAATCATTTTAATAATTAGCAAAAAGTAATAGTGTGTGTTGAAATACTATAAGATTAGATGGATAGAAATAATATAGTGGAAAAAAAAGGGTACCCAGTTTCTAAATGTATTTTTAATACAAAAAAGTCGCTTTATATCATTTGAATGAATGCAAATTATCAATAAATTATGGTGATACTACAGGTGACTGAGCATTTAATAATAACATATATTCCGAATACATATCATACACCAAGAAGATGGTCCAACAAGATCACGGGTTTAAATTTTTTTTAAGTTTTAATTAAAATATTGAAAAATATGTTAGACATATTACTGGTATCAACAGAGAGAAGACTCTCATAAATTTAAATATTCATTAAAAAGTCACTACATATTTTACTACATAAAATGAAAAAGTCTATATATTTATTTGCAATATAACAAAACAAACAACAAAATAAGGAAATACACTTAAAATGCTAATATAAAATGGCTCAATGTGTAAAGTTCACACAATTTAATTTCAAATGGACAAATAGCCTCACATGAAACATCTTTTTAAAAATTTCAAAGAAGAAATAAAGATGTAATATATATATAGTCAAGTTTTCTAGTACTTCAAAGTAAATAAATGTGGTAGGAAGTGTTTCAATGGTGGAATGAGGCGTCAGCAAATTTTCTCACCAAAAAGCAATGATGAAAACTGGACAAAATTATCAAAAAACATTTCAGAACTCTGAAAATTATTCAGAGGTATGCAACAAATTGAAAAGCACTTATTCAAGAAAAACTATCAAACCTTGATCAGAGCAGTGGTTGGTTGTGGCATTTTTACATGGGGCTCCTCCCATCCCCATCCCACTTCACCAGCTCTGTGACAGTAGCCAAAATCACTAGCAACCTCACTGCCTGCGGAGTGGGCTGACTTCTCAAATAGGGAGCTCCAAGGAAAAGTCCCATGTCTTGAGTTATTATTGAAAATAGCAATGTCATTGGCAATTGGGAAAGGACAACATCACAGCTGCCTGAGTGCTCAATACAATTTGGGGCAAGTGAACAGACCAATAACCATCTAACAGGAAGATCTGAAGAACAAGGTGGTCATAGGGGGTCATGATAAACTTTCACACATTACCCAGGAGCTGGAAGATTTCATGCATGCAAAGAGTTGTGTACTATTCAGGAAGAGAGACTGGAAAATGTCCTAGTTATATGCTCATCCCTCCCTGAATGTGAAATCCTGCACAAGCAGAAAGTGAAAGCTGGGTCAGACTTGTAAACTGCCTGAACTATAAGTCCATGCTCCAATCCCAACCCTTACTGGTTCGAGGTGTTTAAAATTAACCTCTGGTTAGCCAATATGCTATGCTGACTCACCGGTTAGCCAAGGAAGTGAACATAAACACTCTATACATTTAAAAAATAAAAGAATTAAACAAAAATGAGCGAAGACATCAATGACTGCATTGTAGAGAGACAGTTTCTATAGAATTGGTTTAGAAAAGTCACTAAACAAAAATAAAAACAAGAACCATTTTTGTAAAGGGAACTCAGCATCCAGTGTTGCTACAGTATATTATGTGAAATATCTAGTCATGAAGAAAAGCAACAGCAAAATAGCAACAGGCAAAGAAACAGTAAAGTGTGGCTCTACACAGGAAAAACAAAAACAGTAAATCCAAAAAATGTCTAACAGGACCCAGTTATTAGAATTCATCAACAAAAACTCCAAAACAGCTATTACAAATATATTGAAAGAACCAAAGGAAACCATGTTTAAAGAATTAGAGGAATGTATGACAACAATGTCTCATCAAATAGAGAATATCACTAAGGAGACCAAAGGTTAAAAAAAGAAAAGAAAAACAAGTAGAAACAATGGTGAAGTAGAAAAGTACAATAAGTATAATGAAAATTTCACTAGAGAGATTCAGTAAAAGATTTGAGGCAAAAGAAAGAATCAGCAATTTGAAGCCAGATCGTTAAAACTTCATTGTCTGAAAAACAGAAAGAAAAAGAATTAAGAAAAAAAATGAACAGAGGTTCAGAGACTTATGTGATGCCATCAAACTGTAATGCTTGTCACAAGAGTCTCAGAAGGAGAGGAGAGATTAAAGGGGCAGATGATATATTTGAAAAAATAATAGCCAACACTCCCCAAATGTAAGGAAAAATATTTGTCTGCATATTTAAAAAGCTCAATAAGTTAAACTCAGAGATTCACTCCTAGATACACTGAAATAAAATTATCAACAGAAAAAGAGAAAAATCTTGAAATCATCAAGAATGCAATGACTCATTCAGGATTCATCACATTCAACGTAAACCTCAGTAAGATTAATGGCTGACTTCTTATCTGAAACAGTGGATGCTAGAAGACGGATATTATATGCATAAGGGAACATGATAGACAAACCTCAGGTAATGCCCCAACATTCAGAAATGAATAGTTATTTCCCAGTCGTTTCAGTGAAATTCCTAGTTCTTTGGCTGAATTGTTTATTAATTTTTTCCCCATTTCAGTGTGAATATTCTATCCCACATCTTTGCTTTTGTGTTATTTTATTAAAATATGCCCTCAAAGGAAGGAATTAGTGCAGTTTTAGATTAAAATTATCTTTATATAAATATGTATCTGGTATTACTGTTTATAGTTTTACTAAACTTTCTTGTTAGCTAAATGTCACAGAAGCATGCTGGGATGTTAGATTTGCAAGGACTCTGTGACTGTCAACCTACCTACCTTTCAAAACTCTGCTCAGGCTTAATAGCTATTTTGACAATTATTAACACTGGGCTGATGGCTGTAACACAAGGGAGCTGATAACATGAGTATGTGTGAAAAATACATAACTTATGAAAATAGGTATAAAAATAACATTTTCCTTTATTTTTTGCAAAATGGGAGAATGAAGTAGCAGTCTATATTAGACCAGGGATCATACTGGGAGGAAAATCTCCTTTTAGATTGCATCCAGAACACATTTACTTGTGCTGTATATTTAACTTTCCAATCATATTATTTGTTTCATACAGTTTCCTCCATTGATTTTTCCCCATTCTCCTACTTTAAAATGTTCATGGAAACTTATTTCGGTTGAACATATCCCTCATCCTTGATAAACTCTCCAAATAAAATAATAAAATAATTTCATATTGAAATCAGGTCTAACTGACCAACAAGTTTCCCTAACAATTGAGATATTTATTTTTTTGTATACTGGAGACATTGTGATCGGACTTATTTGTAATATCCTTTAATCTTCATATACTTCTACTATTTATACAAATTAAATTTGTCTTGTTTAAAGCTTTACATTACCATTAAATTAAATACGTATATACCATATGATATATAACATTATAAAATACGAAATATGAGTAGGAAGCATGTTTTCTGTTAGTTTTAAATAAAAGTTTAACAAATTGACTGCGTTTTTAGGTTGAATAATGGTTTATTATCTGGCCATGTTAAAATATCAAGAATGCCAAAAAAAATAACATTTAAAGGGAAAGCAACACATTAAAAAAAACTTAATTTAAGGTTACTATATAAAATATGGTGTTAGGATGTGGTATGTTTAATATAACCTCTATTCCTTCCCAATATCTGATTTAACTTTTTAAACCACAGCCTATACGTAAGTTAAGTATGTCAAATATTAAGATTAAATAGCTAAACAACTTTCAGTTATTTTCAAAACATAGTCCCTTCCTACAAGGATAGAGAGGTTGAATCTTCTCTAGAAGCCAGCCTTGAATCTTTATCTTTTTTTTTTTTTTTTTTAATGCACGCGTAAGAGAGAAACTATTCCATTTAAATGAACAGAGCATTTTCTTCAGCAAAGAGGCTAGAAGTATTGTCAGGTGGGAAACGTCATTGCAGAAATGCTTCACAGAGATAAAGTGAATGCCACAAAATCTCTTCACCTACAGTGCTATTCTGGGAATTTGTTCACAGATTCTTCAGAATGCCGAAGGATCACAAAACAGTGTATGTCTCAAGTTTGGATGAAATGAGTTTAAGTTTAGAAATTCACCTTTTCTCAGTCAAATACAGATATATATCCCCAATGTATCCGAGAACCACTTTGCAGATATTTAACTCTTCCAAACTCGGAAGTAGATTTATGGTCTCTATATGGTTGGATTAGAAGTTCCCATAGCGCTAGACAGAGCAACTTGATAATTATTGGCTATAGTTTTAGATCAATGGGACTTACTTTTTTTTTTTTTTAATATTTCTGTGCTTTTTGAAAGTTTCAGTGCCCTGTAACAGTTCTGATGTTAAAGGTGGCTTGTGTGATGAATGCATGCAGATTTTACCTTAGCTCTAAACTGTCTTATTGTTTATGTGTCTGTGCCTATCTAGTAAGCTGGTGGGCAAGTTTAAGCAGAAGTCCACTTTGCATGGAGGTCTGAGGCTCTTCTGAGAGAACTCACTGGAAGGGAAGAAAGCAAACAAGAAAATTGCCAGGGAGAAGAGATTACATGCATTTGAAGAGATCAGTCATTTGGACCTCTCCCCTCAAATCTAAGGAAAGGAAGGACTGTCAGCAAACAGGAAACATTGTTTCAACAATGTGCTGCATTTCAGGACCTGAGCACAAGGATTTGGTAGTTTTTAAACAGAATCCAACACTGAAGAAATAAATACTAAGACACTCACTGACTTGTTCTCCCAAAGAGTTTATGGGTATTTCTGGATTGGGTAGTGAATCTCAGAGTGGTGTCCATTGAAAGACTGTCCAGCGCGCAGAATTGCCTGCCTTAGGAGGGCTTTTCTCCAATGAACTCAACCTCAGTGAGTGACTGGAGTAAAGTACTCAACAGAGTGGCAGTAGCAGTCCAAGGATGCCACAGTTTGGACTAGTTCCACTTGTGAGACGACCTGGGAAATCCAAAATAGTTAGGTGGAAAGAGCAGGAACCTGAAAGGTTTACGTCAGCCAGTGGGGAAAAGGGCCAGAGAAATGTAGCTTATCCTTCTTAATGGTGCCCCCCTATGCTGGTGACGTCTGTGGAAATTACTCACAGCAATGGTGCTATTCTTAATCTGTTTTGACAGAAATGTGAATTACACATGTATACTTCCAACTCCTCTGAGAATTACGTTGCATATGGATACTTTGTATCCAAACCTAATTTGATTGGGGGGCAGGGGTCATGCACCTGCATTTTACCAGTTTACACATATTAAGCAGAATTTATTTCACGTCCCTGTTTAGTCTCTGCCTTCACATTTTTGTGTTAAGTTTTAGTCAACGGTCAAGTCTTTCTTTACCCCCAAAACTATAACCTCTAATACTACATGTTGTAACTGTCACATTTTCTTCCAAATTGAAATGACTTTAGGTTAATTTTAACTAAATCAGTATCTTCAAATAGATGCAAAATACTGTCACAGATAATAGGCATATTTCTAAATAGTTTGTAACACTGACATTCCATATTATAGGTAGTAAGTAAATAGATCCAAGTTTTAGGTTTAATCTACAATTGAAAGTTATTAAATAATTTACGTGTTCAGAAATTAAGTTAGATATCACAGCTATGAGTTTAATTCTGTATAAGAAATTTCAATCATTGTTATTTTTACCCTGAGCAAATGTAGTAGGCGGAAAAATGGGCAACTCCAAATATCCATGCCCTAATTTGCAGGACCTGTAATTACGGTTTTTTACATGGCAAAAGGAACTTTGCAGATATAATTATGGATATGGACCGTATGATGTGGGTGTCCTCCTGGGTGATCCAGTGGGACCAATGGTATCACAAGTGTCTTTAAAAGAGGAAGGAGGCAGACTAGACAAGGAAAGAGATGTGACTACAAAACTGCTGGTTTTGAAGATAAAGAAAAGGGACTAAATCTGGAATCCTTTAGAAGCTGGATTCCAAAAGGAAACAGATTTTCTTCTAGAGCCTCCAGAAGGTAACACAGCCCTGCCTTCATTTTAGCCAGTGAGAAAGTGTTAGACTTCTAACCTACAAAACTGTAAGATAATAGATTTGTGTTGCGTTAAGCCACTAAATTTGTGATGAATTGCTCCAGCAGCAAAAGAATATAGAGCAGATAAAATAATGTCCATGGAAACCTTATTTTTAAAAAAATAAGGATTAGTATATGTTACCGTCACATAGTAAATATCTACTTAAAATAAGCTTCCCACACATCCATGCATGTCACTACCTTCTAAGTTTAAGGAGGCAACATTTGGGAAATGATCTTAATTATGAGTGGTCTCAGTTAGACTTGTATTTTTCACATGAACACCAGCTGCTGCGGATCTCAAAATACACTCAATTTGTCTCTATCAAACTCTTACTAGGTTTTTAGGATATTTCTGCATTGTTTCCTATTTTAATTTCTCTTTGCCAAATGTATTCAATTTCTCTTTTTAATAAAGTTTACACCACCAGAATAATTGTTCTTCTTGCCAGAACAAAAACATACTCTGAGAGATTGGAGATATATAGGTTTTCATGGAGTAAATATTAGTCTAGTAGGCTGTTAATGTTATATTTAAAACGTATTGTATTCCCATTTAGAGATTATGCTTTTTATAGGTAACTCACCTTAGGTATCCAATGCATTATCTTACGTTAACTTTCATTTACTACAAGTTTGAAATCTAAAACCTGAATTTCCCAAACTCCATTACTGTTTTCATTCCAAAGTGTTCTTATTTCTATTTTGCCATTTTTACATTTACCATTTACACTCTTACCAGCAATGGATTAGAGTTCCACTTGCACCATATCCTTGCTCACTGTGCTAAGAGGTTTATAGTGGTATCTCATTGTAATTTTCATTTACATTTTCCTGATAACCAATGATGTTGAGCATCTTTTCATGCATTTATTGGCATTTTGCACAGCAAAGGAAACCATCAAAAAAATGAAAAGATGACCTGCTGAATGGCAGAAGGTATTTGCCAGTGATACATCTGATAAGGGGTTTAATTGTCAAATTTTATTAAAAACAAACAAACAAACAAACAAACAAAACTCATACAACTTAACACCAAAAGACAATCTGATTTTTAAAATGGGCAAAGGACCTGAATAGACATTTCTCCAAAGTGACATACAGATAACCAATAGAAATATGAAAAGATGTTCAACATCACTAGTATCAGAGAAATGTAAATTCAAACCACAATGTGATATCACCTCGCACCTGTCAGAATGATTATCATCAGTAAATTAACAAACAGTAAGTGCTGGAGAGAATGTGGAGACAAGAGAACCCTCGTGCACTGTTGGTGGGATTGCACATTGGTGCAGCCACTATGGAAAACAGTATGGAGGTTCCTCAAAAAATTAAAAATAGGGCTACCTTACCACCCAGAAATTCCACATCTGTGTAGTTATCCGAAGAAATCTAAACACTAATTTGAAATGACATATGTTCATTGCATCGTTATTTACAAAAGCCAAGATATGGAAGCAACATAAGTGTCCATCAGTTGATGAATGGATAAACAAGTGGTACATATACACAATGGTATATTACTCAGCCATAAAAAAGAATGAAATCTTACCAATTTCTACAACATGGATGGACTGGGAAGGTTTTATGCTAAGTGAAATGGGTCAGATAGAGAAAGACAAATGCCATATGATTTCACTTATATGTGGATTCTAAAAACAAAATATACAAACAAACAATACAGAAACGGACTCATAGATACAGAGAACAAACTGATGGTTGTCAGATGAGGGGGATTGAGGGACTGGGTGAAAGAGGTGAAGGGATTAAAAAATACAAATTGGCAGTTACAAAATTGTCACGGGGAAGTACAGCATAAGTAATGTAGTCAATAGTATTGTAGTAACTATGTAGGATATCTGGTGGGTACTAGACTCACCAGGCGGATAACTTCAAAATTATATAAATGTCTAACCGCTATGCTGTATACCTGAAACTAATAAAATATTGAAAGTAAAGTGTAATTTAAAAAGTAAAATAAAACATTTTAAATGTAAAACTTCTTCACCTCCAAAAACATAATGAAAAGAATAAAAAGGCCAACTACAGACATGGAGAAAATAATTGTAATACAAAAATCTAACAAAGGGCTTATAGCCTGAATATATAAAGAACTTATTTCCAGTCAATGATAAGAAGATAAGCAACCACATTTCTTAAATTAATAAATGATTAATGTATGCATCATTTATTAATTTCAGACTCTCTTTCAGCTAAAGTTCTATTATAAATGCAAATTAGATTCCCCTATTAAATGCCAAGTAGGTATAGCAAGATTGGAAAAGATGCAGAAACTATCTTCCTGTGGACTTTTGCTGTTGCTACTAGCAACGAACTCTCAGGAGATGAGAGGGTCCCCAACAATAGTGTTGTGGGTTCCAAAGCCCAGCTCCCAAGGTTATGTCAAGCAGAAGGGTGCAGTGCCTTGACCTGGCGTTTCACCCCTGGACTGTAGCACCTGGGGCACACTTTTTAGCCTCTGGAGTGTTAGTCTGGGTTGGCAAAAGCAGAGACTCTTGTTTCAGCGTATTTCTAGTCGTGACCCCAGAGGTAGTGGTCCTGGAGTTGGTCAATTCTGTGTAGTTGTGAGAACTATTTCAGAAGACTTGGCTTAGAGACTGTTCCTTCAGCCCTGGCAATGTTTTGGCAAGCACATAATTTCCTGTCTGAAATGTCTTTGTGTTTAAAATGCCCGCAGTGGTATCAGTTTCCTGCACTGAACTCTGGTAGAGAAATCCATTCAGGAAATCTAAAGACACATTATCCATAAAAAACTGCACTGCTGTTTGTGACAAAATTAGATATCTTCCCTATTATTAAATGGAGCGTTAATTGTAAGGCCAACTGCAACACCTCACTTACCCAGACATCTGCATCTATAAATTCAAGAACATAATTTTTCCAAGAATTTGAGTGTTTGTATTCATTTCAGGAGCAAGGATTATGCATATGAATATCAGCATTCTAAAGAATATATTACATGAAAAATGGCAATTATTCCACAACATGTCATATCATTCAAGTATCTTTCTGTTTATATAAAGGGGAAAAAAAAATCACAAAATTAGCACATATACAAGTATGTAGGGATATATACATATTTATATTATGTAATAATTACTACGTAATATACATATATATGGATCTCTTTATACAGTTATATGTAGAGCGAGATAAGAAATATACTAAATGAGTAATGACAATTTGATATGCATTTAACCTTCTTTTTCTGATTTATTGTTGAAAAATGTAATAGATACCTCTCTAAATATCAAGAGGAAAAATACTAGAAGCTGGTGTATATGAATATTCTGATTCAATCCATTTATCATCAGTTCTGCCAGCACTTCCCAACTTTAATGCCACATTCTTCCAGAAGTTAGCCTTTTACTTTAGTGGAGATTTATGAAACCTCTTGCATGCAGTCATTAAAAGTGTGACCACTTCTCACAGCAGCCCTGTCATTTAGTTTTCTTGCATTATTAACTGGGAAAGGCACTGTATATAGTAATTATGTTCTCAATAATGGAACCTACTGGGCACACATTAAATTTCCATTCAGTCACTCTTTTTAAATTTTAACATGGAGTTTGCAAATAGGTGTGCACAGCAAGTTGAATCTGCAAAATGAAGCTTTTATTACATTGGTATTTTTAAATATGACAAATGTTGTGCATTTAAGTAATATAAATTTTTTATACATCTTCTTCAGTCATATGTATTTTATACTTCAGCTTTAAAATCAAGGTCAAGACTTTAATTTCTGGTGAGAGATAGTTTTATTCTCTGAATCCACTTCCTATCATTAAGGTATTTAAAGTAACTCTCTCTGTATTGAATTTGAATAATTTATTTTTTTTTACTAAATACTGAACAAATTTCAACAAATTATCCTTGCAAGATTGAGAAATCCTAAAAATCAGTAGGAAAATTTATCTTTGATACAAATAGTGAGATACAGGAAAGGTGAATTCCATTTTGTGTGTGCTTTGTTTTTCTTAAAATATCTTTGGTGTGTAAAAGTTGTAAATTTAAAGCGTAATTTGTTCACTTATTTCCTTGGACATAAGTTTTAATTATAAAAATCCTCAAAATTCTTAGAGTTTAGTCTAATATTATTAGGTATTATTTTAGTATTTCCAAATTATTCATTGAGATTAATTTTACTGTTGTTTGGTTTTGTTGTTGTTTTCAATGGCCTAAACTAAACAACATTCAGTCATGCTGGTCACACATTGTTGGAATGAAGGCCTTTTGCTATGACTTGTTGCTTAATAATCCCTATTTTTTTTGTTAATTCAACAAAGGCAATCATGTTTGGTGATATTTGCATTTAAGCGGGGCAGTTACAACAGCATGCAATTTATTACCTTGGGTGCTACTGGTTATATTTGTAGATTATGATGCTTTTCCTGAATACTGTCAAGTTCTTTTAAGACATATGACACCTATTTTAACATATCCAAAAAAAAAAAAAAAAAAAAAAAAGCCTTTAGAATGCCTCAGCCACCAGATGAATTAGCTGGCAATGTAAATTAGCAATCCGTGTAAGTGAGTTTGGCAACCAGAGAAAAGCAGATCAGATTGAAAAATCAGAATACAAACCCAGTGAAATAATACAATCCCAGATGAGACAAATGAGCCATTCAATAATATCAAATAAAGCCATTGTGTTTAAAAAGATCCAAACAAAGGAAAATAAACAAAGAGGAGAAAACTTTTGAGCAATAAAATTTAAAACAATGAGTAGATGAATTAAAGAGGATGGTCAACATCAGTAAGAATTTGGCATCTGGAATGTTCCAGTACAAGAAGTATTTCAAAGAATTAAACATAAATATAAATACATTATAATCATAATTGAAACAAGAAGGGAAGTAGAGGATATATTTGGAAGATTTAACTCGGGAAAAGTATGTATTCCCCAACAAAAATAAAGTACAGATGGAAGAGAGGCTAAAATTAAAATATACTAGGGGGGAAAAAACATTACTGGTATAAATAGAGGCCTGGTGATTTCCAAGTTGGATTATTGAGAACTTCCTGAACTGTAAAAAATAAGTAAGAAGGGGGAAAACAAAAAACAAAAAACCATAAAAAAAACTCTATAGCTTCTATGCAAGAGTAACAAATAAACAACTTGCATTATTGGATTTCCCATTAACAGCTTTGGAAACTGGAAGACATTAAAGTGACATTTACAGACTAAATAAAAAATAACTCGATGTCTAGTAAGATAAATATCAGGGAAAATGAAGATATTGAAACATATACTAGAATCCAAAGAATGTAAAATCTGTATATTCTCTCTGATGTAGTTATTTGAAAGATGACTAAGATGACTAAAAAGCAAAGGTATTAACACAGGGACATCAACATGGGACACACAATTCAAGGAAAAGTAACAGTGGTAAACATCAATCTTGGAATGGATATAGAATATTATATGCTTAGTGGTACTTCTACCTTTTTTAATGAGCAATACTCACAACTGAACTGACTTAGTAAAGTAAAACTTTATTACTCCTCAGGTTGTTGGCTATCAGGAGTTGAAGACAGATGGCTTTCTTCACAGAAATTCAGGTTCCTTATATTCTATGTCACTGCCAAGCCCTAGAGCCCAGGTGTGTTCATTCCAGCTAATGACTGGTGAAAAATTATGTGGAGAAGACATATACACTTCCTAAATGTTTTGTATTAGAAATGACACATCACTCATGCTCACGTTTCTTTACAAAGAATTAGTCAAATGGACTCACTTAGATGTAGCAGTTTCTGAAAAATACAATCCCTGGTTTAGTAGATATATCCAAACAACACTATTATACTTCCCCAGTCTCTGTTGCAATTGGGTGTGTATCCATGTGAGTCTATCGAATCACAAGTGAGAGGATGAAAGTTGCACCAGCTCCATGCATGAGCTATGAAATTTTCTCGTATTTGATTCTCAATGCTCGTTCCCTTCTATAACTTGATGAGTCTGAGCATGGGAAAGTTGGAAGCCATGTTTTGAAGATACTGTAACCACAGGATTGAAGGATCCTGGTTCCTTGTAAATCATTTATATCAACAATTCTCTACTGTGGTTGATTTTGTCCCATAGGAGACACATGGCAAGGTCTAGAGATATTTTTGATTGTTATAACTAGGAAGGTGCTGTTGGCATTTAGTTGATAGAAGCAATAGGTATTATTATACATCCTACAAGGATGGTCTACAACAACAAAGAATTATCTAGGCCAAAAATGTTAATAGTGCCAGGATTGAGAAACTTTAACTTTAATCAAGCTGCTTTCCAATCAGGGATAGACATCTTAACTATTTATGAGTGAGAAATAAACTTCTAGTGAGATAAACTACTGAGATTTTAGAATGTATATGTTATTGCAGCTAGTATTAAGAATAGTTTATATATGTTCTAGTACAGATCTATAATAGAATATATATATACACACACACATATATATGTACATATATATATGTATATACATATACCTGAAACATACACTAAGAGAGTCACTAAGGCCAGTATAACTAAATTTTAAATTTAATATATCTTCAATTCACATATTTAACAAATATTTATTGAGCACTCATTTTGAGCACTGATTGTCCACTTACAAAAGTGCCCTAGTAAATGTCATTATTCCAGATATTAGTAGTAAGTTATTATTGAAACGTGTTCTCAGCCCTGAAAGAGCAATAGTCTATAAATAAAAGAGAGCCAATTTGGAAAACAATACTGAGCCTAGGCATTTATGAAAAGCTGAATTTTTTGCTGAATTCTAAACAATGGTTAAGAATTAGATAAATGAGAGTTAAGATTATTTCAGATTAAGGGAGCAACACAATTAAAGGACTGAGATGAGATGAAATAAAGGTTTTTAAATATTTCAGAAAGGGCTATGACAGTTCAATGTGTATGTAGAATCTAATATAATCTAGAGTATATAAAGATGAGGGTTAGTGTAGGAAAAACTTGAGGAAATGAATTTTAGAAGAATGTTATCATAAATCCAAGTTGAGTAAAACAAGTATATGTACTAACGTTCCTTATTTTATTTTTTCTTAACAATGTTATATCAAATGTAATTCATACCAGAGAGACAGAGACAGAGAGAGAGAGAGAGAGAGAGAGAGAGAGAGAGAGAGAGAGAGAATCTTCTAAATGATAGTAACATAGCTTTATATTACAGATTACTCAAAATTGTAATACTCAAAACTGATGAAAAACAGGATTTTCTTTTCAACTGTTGGAAAAGTCATGTATGAGTTAGCCATTGCTGAATAACAAATCACCCCCAAATATTCATCATATTAATATAATAAACATATAGTTGCTCATAAGAGTATAGGTCAGTGGTGTGGTTCCACTCTTGGCTTGATTGGGCTTTCTCATGCATCTGTGATTGTCCCCAAAATTATTTTTTTCATGGATGAGGTTTTCTGTTTATTCATTTATTCACTCATTCATTCATCCAGCAAATATTTATTGATCTCTCATTTTGTGCTAAACATTGGGATGCAACTGTGTAAACTCACTCATAATCTTGCCCACAAGAGCTATGGTCTAGGGAAACATACATACACAATTAAAAATACAACAAATAGTTAATATCAATTGTTAATAAATTCTATGAAGATATACAAAATTCTATGTGACTAAATAACAGAGACTCCTATTTTGGTTTAGGAATCACTGAGTGTTAATAATGACATAATTATCTGAAACATTGGACTCTAATGTCATATAAAGTACATTTGTATTTTGTAATATAAAATGTTTACAGATTCTTTTACAATATAACATGACGTGCATTAGGAAATAGGAGTAATATTATACATTCGTTTTATTTAATTTATGTATCCATTAATTCATCAGAATGACATTCTTCACCAATCATCTATGCCTAATTTTGTACTGCTTATTACAATACACATTTTGGGAAACTCTGAAAAACAGGAGGAAGACATTTCCATATTTAAATGTATAGTTGTGCTACCAATCTCCTTGATATTTCAAATTCCAGAGCTCCCTTAGGTAATCCTTGGCAAGTAGGACTAGGATATCTAAATTCTCGTTATGATTGTGATGGAGTTTGACTTATTTAACTTTGAGTAGACACTATTTTGGTGTTACTCATTTAGAGTAATGAGTATCAAAAGCTAATAACAGAGAGTAACTCTTGAAAAATGTCCTATTTGAAGTTTCCATCTAATTATGAATGTGCCAGTGGACAATGAATTTATGTATTGTTCTATAAAAAGTAATCATTTAATGTCTGTAGAAGAAAACAATTAAGATCCGCGCTATAATACATTTATATTCTCATGGCTATAAATCAACAAATCAACAAATCATACTCGCTTGATGAGAGGAAACCCTTTCATTTTTTAAGATGCTCTATATCATTTCTCTTTGTAGTTACAGTTGTCTAGTCCATATTATGTAATAGAATATGTATATAAGATTTTTAAAGATAATTATAACATTTTTCAGTCCTGATTTTAATGAATCATATTGTTGATTGTCCATGTACAATAGTGTCCTAGTGTTATTAAATGTTATTAATTTTCATAAATTAAACCTCAGTGTATTGAAAGTAAAAATTACATGTAGAAGAACAAAAACAAACAAACAAAAAATCCCTTTATATTCCATCATCTTAAACAGCAGGAGGAAATTATAAGCAAAGTGGAATGAAGGGTCCTCTTATAGAGATATAATACTTCTAAATTTTAGCAAACCCAAATATGGTCAGTCAAATGGGGTAAATGGAGAAAGTAACTGTAAACTCTGTTGACACTGAATACTACAGCATAGGATCCACAGCTAAATGATAGTTGGTATTTTAAATATTCAGACACATTTTCTCTGTTAAAGGCAACTAATAAGTTATTCTTTCTATAAGTTTCTAGCACTGTTTGAGACTTACATTAGTCTGGTTTCCTGAAAAACAAAGCAAAACACAGGCTTTATAAAGAAGCAGCATAATGTAACAAAAAGAGAAATAATAGCAGAGTAAAACAGTTTGGTTTACCTCTCAGATTTGCTACTTATTAGTTACCTGCCTCTAAGGCAAGTTATTTAATCTCTCTTATACCTTAGTTTCTTCAGATGTAAGGAGTGAATGTAAATATTTCAGATTTTTAAGAGATCAAATGATATAAAAATAAAATAACTTATAGTAATGATAATCAATAATAAAATTTGTAATAAATAAAATAATCATAAATTGTATATGTGTAGCAAAATATAGTTATATTTTTAAAACTTGGCATTATTATTATATAATTATAGAGGGTGAAACACATTTTAATTGATTTTCATAATTAAATACCTATTCTCTCAGCCACAGAAAATATTATAACTATATGATTAATACAGTAATTATATTTTTATTGCTTAAACATTTACTGGGCACCAACTGTGTTTCAGGTACTATTCTAGACAGTGGGATATATTAATAATTATTGCAAATAATGTTGAAGTCTTCGATTTATTTTTCATAATGCCTTTTCACAATATTTTTTGAGAAATTTTTAGAATATACAAATATTTATCAAAAATCACAATCAGTACTCTTTTCCCCACCATCTTGAATAAAAATGTACTAGCATTATTCAATAGTTGATTATATATATATATATATATATATATATATATATATATATATATATATGTGTGTGTGTGTGTGTATATATGTATATATATATATGTGTGTATATATATGTATATCTATATGTATGTATATATATATACACACACGTGCGTGCACACGCGCACACACACACACCTGCTGGGGATGCCATGTATACAAGTGGACACTTTGGTCAACGTTGCTCAAGGAGTAGTTCCTCATAATCAGAAGTGTCTGGATACTGATGGTAACCACGTTGAGCACCTCTTATAATTGCAGAAGTCAAACATGACTTGTGTTCATCTGTGTTCGTCAGTAATATTCTTATAATTTTAATAGTTGTTTTTCTTTCTTAAAATGTGTATGCATTTTTTGGCACACTGTGTGTGTGTGTGTGTGTGAGTGTGTGTCTGTGTATATATATATATATATATTTACACAGACACACATATATCAGGATCACTTTGAAAGTAGATTATGGAAAATATGACTATTCATTCAATTTCTTTTTCAAGTAAAACAAGTTAGCATAATTTATCAGTAAATTTAGCTTTTTTTTTTTTAATTTATTGGGGTAACAATTGTTAGTGAAATTACATAGATTTCAGGTGTACAATTCTGAATTACATCGTCTATAAATTCCATTGTGTGTTCACCACCCAGACTTAGTTCTCCTTCCATCACCATATGTTTGATCCCCATTACCCTCATCTCCCACTCCCCATACCCGTTACCCCCTGGTAACCACTAAACTATTGTCTGTGTCTATGAGTTTTTGTTTCTCATTTGTTTGTCTTGTTCTTTGGTTGTTTTCGGTTTATATACCACACATCAGTGAAATTATATGGTTCTCTGCTTTTTCTGTCTGACTTATTTTGCTTAGCATTATACTCTCAAGATCCATCCATGTTGTCGCAAATGTTCCTATATCATCCTTTCTTACCGCCGAATAGTATTCCATTGTGTATATATACCAGAACATCTCTATTCATCTACCGGAGGACATTTTGGTTGTTTCCATGTCTTGACCACAGTAAACAAAGCTGCAATGAACATTGGAGCACACATGTCTTTATGTATAAATGTTTTCAGATTTTTTGGGTAGATACCCAAGAGAGGGATTGCTGGGTCATATGGTAATTCTATTCGTAATTTTTTTAGGAATCTCCACACTGCCTTCCATAACGGCTGCACCAGTCTGCATTCCCGCCAACAGTGTATGAGGGTTCCTTTTTCTCCACAGCCTCTCCAACACTTGTTACTGGGGTAAGGTGATAGATCATTGTGGTTTTTATTTGCATTTTCTGATGATTAGTGATGTTGAACATTTTTTCATATGTCTATTTACCATTTGTATGTCCTCTTTGGAGAAATGTCTCTTTAGGTCATCTGCCCATTTTTCAATTGGGTTGGTTGTTTTTTTGTTGTTGAGTTTCAGGGGTTCCTTGTATATTTTGGATATTAGCCCCTTATTGGAGGCACTGTTTGCAAAAATCTTCTCCCATTCAATTGATTACCTCTTTATTTTGTCAATGGTTTCTTCTGCTGTGCAGAAGCTTTTACGTTTCATATAGTCCCATTTGTTTATTTTAGCTTTTACTCCCATTGCCTTTGGAGTCAAATTCATAAAATACTCTTTGAACCCAAGGTCCATATGTTTAGTACCTATGTTTTATTTTATGGAGTTTGTTGTGTCAGGTCTTATGCTGAAGTCTTTGATCCATTTTGAATTAATTTTGGTACATGGTGACAGATAGCAGTCCAGTTTCATTCTCTTGCATGTGGCTATCCAGTTCTCCCAGCACCATTTATTGAGGAGACTGTCTTTCCTCCATTGTATGTTTTTAGCTTCTTTGTCAAATATTATCTGTCTATATTTATGCGGTTTTATTTCTGGGTTCTCAATTCTATTCCATTGGTCTATGTGTCTGTTTTTCTGCCAATACCATGCTGTTTTGATTATTGTAGCCCTGTAGTACAAGCTAAAGTCAGGGAATGTGATATCTCCAGTATTGTTCTTTTTTCTTAACATTGCTTTGGCTATTCATGGCCTTTTGTGGTTCCAAACAAATCTGATGATTATTTGTTCTAATTCTTTAAAAACTGCCATTGGGATTTTAAAGGGGATTGCATTAAATATGTATATTGCTTTGGGTAATATGACCATTTTAACTATGTTGATTCTTCCAATCCACAAGCATGGAATGTCTTTCCATTTTGTTTGTGTCTTCTTCAATTTCTTTCAAAAATGTCTAATAGTTTTCAGCATATAGGTCCTTCACATCCTTGGTTAAGTTTATTTCTAGGTATTTTATTCTTTTTGCTGCAATTGCAAAATGAATTGGTTTTTGTGTTTCTTTTTCTGAGATTTCATTGTTAGTATATAGGAATGCAATGGACTTTTGTACATTGATTTTGAAGCCAGCAACTTTACTATATTCGTTGATTGTTTCTAATAGCTTTTTGGTGGAGTCTTTAGAGTTTTCAATATGTAGCATCATGTCATCTGCAAAGAGTGATAATTTAACTTCTTCATTCCCAATTTGGATGCCTTTTATTTCTTTCTCTTGCCTGATTGCTCTGGCAAGGACTTCCAACACTATGTTGAAAAGCAGAGGTGATAGGGGACATGAAATCAGCCTCAGCAAATTTAAAAAGATTGAAATCATACCAAACATGTTCTCTGATCACAAGGCTTTGAAATTGGATATCAACTGCAAAAAGAAAGCAGGAAAAAACACAAATACCTGGAGATTAAACAACATACTTTTAAAGAAGGACTGGGTCAAAGAAGAAATTAGAGGAGAGATCAAAAGATACATAGAAACAAATGACAATGAAAATACATCCTACCAAAATTTTTGGGATGCAGCGAAAGCAGTTTTAAGAGGGAAATTTATATCATTACAGGCCTATCTCAAGAAACAAGAAAAATCCCAAATAAATAACCTCATGTTACACCTTAAAGAACTAGAAAAAAAAAAAGAACAAGTGAAACCCAAGGACAGCAGAAGAAAGGAAATAACAAAAATCATAGCAGAACTAAATGAAATAGAGAAAAAAAGACAATAGGAAAAAATTAAAGTGACAAAGAGCTGGTTCTTTGAAAAGATTAACAAAATTGAAAAACTCTTGGTTAGACTCACTAAGATAAAAAGAGAGAAGACACTAACAAAATCAGAAATGAAAAAGGGGAATTTATCACGTACACCACAGAAATATAAAGGATCATCCAAGAATACTATGAAAGACTATATGCCACCAAATTTAATAACCTAGAAGAAATGGACAAATTCTTAGAGACATACAGCCTTCCAAGGCTGAACCATGAAGAACTGGAAAATCTAAACAGACCGATCACCAGTAACGAAATTGAATCAGTCATCCAAAACCTTCCCAAAAGCAAAAGTCCAGGACCAGATGGCTTCACTAGTGAATTCTACCAAACCTTCAAAGAGGATCTAATACCAATCCTGCTCAAAAAATTCAAGAAGAGACAATATTCCCTAACTCATTTTATGAGGTCAACATTACCCTGATACCAAAATTTGTTAAGGGCAACACAAAAAAGAACCTATAGACCAATATCTCTGATGAATACAGATGCAAAAATCCTAAACAAAATTCTAGCAAATCGAATACAACAATGCATTAAAAAGATTAATCATCATGACCAAGTGGGGTTCATCCCCGGAACACAAGGATGGTTCAACATCCACAAATCCATCAATGTGATACATCACATAAACACAATAAAGGACAAAAATCATATGATTATATCAATTGATGCAGTAAAAGCATTTGACAAGACACAACACCTATTTATGATTAAAACACTTAATAAAATAGGTATAGAAGGAAAATACCTTAACATAATAAAGGCCATATATGACAAACCCTCAGCTAATCTCATAATTAATGGTGAAAAACTGAAACACTTTGCTCTACATTCAGAAACATGACAGGACTATTCATTCAATTTTTTTTAACATGCATCACCCAAGATTCAACAACATACCAACTCCTAAGAAAATTAATAATAATTAACTTCCAGTCAAAATGCCTGAGTAGATAAATGCTGTGCTCACCTCTTTTGTGACCAAATCACAATTACAACTATCCTTGAGAACAACTTGAGGTCTAGAACAAGCATCCTTGAGAACGACTTGAGGTCTAGCTGAACAGAAGTTCTATAACTAAGGATATAGAAAAAAAGCCAAGTGAAGACTGGTGGAAGGGGCAAAGACAAAGAAAAGAAAAGGTGCCAGGGACATGTAAGGAGTAACTGAATTGTCTGGCTTCAAGGCGAGGGCTGTACGGGCAACTTTCTCCCAAACAGAAGTGCTGGCAGAAGCTAATGTTTTTAGTTGAGCTTTTCTACCACACAGCCTCCAAACAAAGGCCAGTGCCGTATCTAAGTCAGCATCAACCTAGCTAACAATATTTTCACTGCCCTGATGATTCCCTGCTACTCTGCCCTACCCAATTTGTGGGACCAGCCAAGCTGGTTCCAATGGCTTTTCCATACAAATGAACTGTTTTGACTTATGTTTTAGACTTTCTTAAATTATCTCAAACCCTAAACAAGAAATATATAGCTTCAGTGTGTCCCAAACCTCTTGCTAAGTAACCCGAGCTTGGCACAAGCAGCAGCCAGCATCGGTTAACAGATGAAATTCTCCCAGGCACCTCCAAACCCAGCACAGGTGGCAACCATCTGCAAATCACTTTTCAGCTCATACCAAGTGGCCACAGGCACGGCACATTCTATGGCTGAAATTAGCTTATACCAGGGACCCGCCCAAGAGGTCCCAGAACCAACACGCATGTTGGCCAGCTTCAGACCACAACAGAGAACCACCCAACCACTCCCATAAATGACACACACAAAGCACAGAATTGGCAGGCACCAGTAATCCACTAGAGCAAATCCTACTCCTTAGGGTCAGCCCCTGTACAATATCTCCTCCACTGTACTCATGGCCAATACTCATGGCTGATGTGCAAACAGCAGCCAAAGCTCAACTACAACAAGAGGGCACACAGTGCACACAAAAGACACACCTGCAACACCCAACTCAGGTGACTAGAGAGACTGTGCCACTGGGCCCATAGGACACCTACTATATAAGGCCACTTGATTGAGACCAGGAGATATAGAAATCCTACCTAATACATAGAAACAAACTTAGAGAGGCAGGCAAAATTAGGAGATAAAGAAACATGTCCCAAATGAAAGAACAGAACAAAGTTCCAGCAAAAGAGCAAAGAAAAGAGACAACCAATCTACCAGATACAGAGTTCAAAACACTGATTTTTTAAGGATGCTCCATGATCTCAGTGAGAATTGCAATAATGAGATAGGAAACATAAAAATAGAGATAGAAAACAAACAAAAAGTCAGAAATAAGGAATACCATAAAGGAAATGAAGTCCACCTTAGAGGGAATCAATAGTAGGTTAGATGAAACAGATTATAATCAGCGTTTTGGATGATAAGGTAGCAGAAAACACCCAATCAGAACAGCAAAAATAAAAAAATAAAAATCCCCCCAAAATGAAGATGGTTTAACAGGCCTCTGGGACAATATCAAAGTACCAAAATTCACATCATAGGGGTGCCAGAAGGAGAAGAGAGAAAGCAAAGGAGTCAAAACCTATTTATAGAAATAATGATGGAAAACGTCCTTAACCTGGCAAAGGACCTAGACATACAAGCCCAGGAATTACAGTGTCACTAACAACATGACACCAAATGGGTCCATACTAAGACACATCGTAATTGAAATGTCAAAGCTTAAAGACAAAGGGGAGATCTTGAAAGCAGCAAAAGAAAAGAAGTTACCTATAAGGGAGCTCCCATAAGGTAGTCAGATGATTTCTCAACAGAAATTTTGCAAGATAAAAGAGTTTGGCATGAAATATTCAAAATGATGAAAAGCAAGGACCTACAATCAAGATTACTATACCCATCAAAGCTATCATTTAGAATTGAAGGACAGCTAAAGAGTTTCTCAGACAAGGAAAAGCTAAAGGAGTTCATCACCCCCAAACCAGTATTATGAGAAATGTTAAAGGGACTTCATTAAGGAGAAGGGGGGGGGAAAGAACATAAATATGAATAGTAAAATGGCAATATCTACCATGTTTCCCTGAAAATAAGACCTAGCCGGACCATCAACTCTAATGTGTCTTTTGCAGCATAAATTAATATAAGACCTGGTCTTATTTTAATATAATATAAGACTGGGTATAATACAATACGATACAATACAATACAATACAATACAATACAATACAATACAATATAACTAATATAATATAATATAATATAATACAATATAATATAATATAATAACATAATACCGAGTCTTATATTAATTTTTGCTCCAAAAGATGCATTAGAGCTGATGGTTTGGCTAGGTCTTATTTTCGGGGAAACACTGTATGTACCTATCAATAATCACTTAAAATGTAAATGGATTAAATGTTCCAATCAAAAGGTTTAGGGTGACTGAATGAATAAGAAAACAAGACCCTTACATATACTGTCTACAAGAGACTTACTTTAGATTGAAAAGCACACACAGGCTGAAAGTAAAGGGATGAAAAAGTACATTTCATAAAAATGAAAAAAAATAAAAAAACACAAAAAAAGTGATGTAGCAATACTTGCACCAGGCAAAATAGACTTTAAAACAAAGGCTATAACAATAGACAAACAAGGATCCAGTAATTATACTTCTAGCTATCTATCTGAAGAAACCCAAAATACTACTTCAGAGACATATACATTCATATGTTCTTTGAAGCATTATTTACAATAGGCAAGATATGGAAGCCACCTAAATGTCCATCAACAGATGAATATGTAAAGAAGTGTACATATATGCAATGGAATATTACTCAGCCATAAAGAAGAGTGAATGCTTGCATCTTCAGCAACAAGGAGGGACCTAGAGAGAATTATGCTAAGTGAAATAAGTCAGACAGAGAAAGACAATACTATACGTTTTCACTCGTCTGTGGAATCTAGAAAACAAAATAAGCGAACAAACAAAACAGAAACTTGAGAACTCATAGCTACAGAGAACGTTTTGATGGTTGCTAGATGAGAATGGGGTTGAGAGTGGGTGAAAAAGGTAAGGGATTAAATTGGTAGTTAAAAAATAGTCATAGGGGTGTATCGTATAGCATAGAGTGTATCATCAGTAATAACTAAGTATGGTGTGACTTGCGTACTAAATTTATCTGGGGAGCACGTTGTAAGTTATATAAATGTCCAATCACTATGTTGTACACCTGAAACTAATATAATAATGTATGTCAACTGTAATTGAAAAATAAAATAATATCTATTTTAAGAAAAACTCTGCCCTACCACTTGAGAAACTCTTTAGCAACAGCTGAAAGGAAGAAAGAGAGAGAAAGAAAGATAAATCTTTCCTTCTATTAAATATTATGTATCTGAGACTCATGGGTATGCTTGAAAATAATAGTGAAAATGACTAAATGTTACTCTTAAGGGGGAAAAAGTAGGTAATTTCCTTAAAGACAAAAAGAAAGAAAACAAGACATATGTCTAGCTAGATGCTTCAGGGGAATAAATCCTATGCAGGAAAAAACGTACTTGTCAAACTTAGTCTTCCTGCTGTTGAATTCAATTTCATCTAAAATATGTATATTCAAATGTATAATTTTTGATATATAGTTATTTTTAAATGTTGTTATGCATTTTAATGTACTCTCTGAAGCATTTTAATCACTTTATACAATTTATGTTGGGGCAAGAGCAGTTTGTAGAAATGAGACTTCAGAAAACAACTAATATATTTTAAATTAATAGAGAATTTTTTTTTACCTGTAAAGATATTATTTAAACTTCATATTTAGAGACTAAATGTGTAAGTTACTTGGAATTAAGAAAATCAAAGTTAATAAATATAGGTAATTTAGACTAATTATTATTTCTGTTTAAACTCATGCAGCAGATGCAAATTACATTATGTTATGATTCACCAATATCATACATCTCCTAACAATTAGTAAAAACAGGACTAGTTACTATATTCAAAAAACAAATAAAGAGTTATTCTCTATTTGAACATTAAATTGAAATATTTTTTTTAAATAATGCTTTTCTCACAGACAGCTCAAAGCAGAGTTTACTCATACCACCATCACATACTTTAGATTTCCCATTAATTAGGTAGAATGTGTACTTATTATTTCAGGGAGATACCTTTGTAAGATAGGAAACTACCATTGGTTATAACACCACTACAGCTGATCTATTACTCTTGTGTAGAAGTTGTTTTTGTGTGATGCAAACTTAGTTTGTCCTTTTGCCGCATGAATACTCTCATGTTATTCATCATACGACTCCCTAAATTTACTAGAGATATATTTATTTTTTAAGATATTAAATACCATGTCTTCCTGCCGAAGACTGTAATCACTAAAAGAGTTCACTCTAGCCATAAGTTGCTTATTTGTAAGCAAATTGACCAAATTCACGATTTCAGTTACTGCTTTGGAATACAAATTAAATTGAACGCATAAAATATTCTGTTTTCTGTAAAATAGAGCAGTATAATGTTATTGAGCTGCAAGAAGGAAAAATACTATCAAGGAAACTTAGTCCAAATTGTGGTGCATATGCACATCTGCCTCAAGGTAAAAGTGGGCTTTAGAGAAGAGGGAGACTTGGTAGCACCATATATTTCATAAAAGATATTGAATGTCAAAACATACCTTGCCTGGGACTGGATGGAAAGACAGAATGAGGTAATTATGGAAGTGGAAAAGAGTCACGCAGGAGACAGCAGGGGAATACAAGGAATGAGGAGACTGACTGAAAAATGAACTAATGGTTTATAAACTATAAATTACATGTGAAAAATGTCCAATGCCTTTAAATGTAACAGTTGTACTGGCTAGCAGGATGTGTATCAAAAATTAGTGGCTGCATTACAGCCACTGTCCATTAGATTTGAAACCTGACTCCTGGTTATGTTTTCCCACCTTCTTATATTTGCTAGAGTTGGGTCTGAACTTACTTTTTTGGTTCGTTTGTTCCTATTTTCAGTTGTCACTGTTCACTCACTTCAGAGAGAAAAAAATGATGGAGAAATTTCACGGCTGTCTATATCAATTCTCCTTCTTAATGCAGGAATCTGATAAAAATGCATCTGTATATTTGTTATATTTATTCAATATGCCTAAAAGATGTCTGCGCCCTGCTCCTGCCATGTCTTTCCATGTGCAGAATGTTCAATAAGAATGGAATTTCTCCATCCCATCATTCACTCTGCATCAGAGGAGATGGCAAAATGTGTCAGACTGATAACTTTAGGAGAATAATTTGGTCACCTTCAGCCTACCTTCTTCCTTTCCTGTCTATGGAGCCAGTCTGCCTGCAGAGCAAAAGTTTTCTGCTCCTTCCACTGTAGCCCTTCCCATCTCACTCACCTATACCCACCGACACACACTCAGCAGGAAACTTCACAGGCTAGCCGTCCTCTTGATCTTGTGAGTGAATCTACATAACTGTAGCATCCGGTATGAAGTAGCTATTTATTCATAGAATAAATAAACCCATAGAAAAAGCATCCTCGACAGTACTATTGGTATTTCCACCCAGCTTTAATCTTTCGTGTTATTTTTATACTGTTATTTACGAGACATCCTCAAATAATTATCAATTTAAAATGTATTGTTGGCATTTCACAATGTGTTAGTTATTGTGCTAAACACCATGGAACATACAAAAATTATTAAAATGGATCATTCAGCATGCATTTGATTAAATTTTAATAGGCACTGTGCTGGTTACAGGTAGCTAGACACATAGCTAGACACTTGGATAAATAAATTAAATCCATAATCATATGTTAGGTGAAAGTTGCATAGTCCCTAATGTAACAAATACTATTACATGTCAAAGATACAATGGAGTAAAAGTATTGCTTGAAAAGTCCTATCATGGGGACACGATAAGAGACTACAGATTACAAAATGACATGTGCTATGAGATATTCAGTGACCATGGGGATACACTGAGAGTCACCTAGTACAGGTTACAGGAGGGGAGTGGTAGGGACTAGTGAAGGCTTCCTGCAGGAAATGACTGCTTCCCCCAGATTTATAGGATACAAGAGGAAATGCTAAATGGAGAGAGAGTAAAATGCCATGAGCAAGGTATCTTAAAAAGTTGAGGCAAATAAAAATTTTCATATATATCATGCATTTGGCAGAGTTTATTTTTTTCTAAAGAAATTGGGATTAAGATAAATTAATACTTACTGAGGTTAGTGAGGTAGTGGTTAATTACAAATTGTACTTTACGCTAGGCTTTAAAGAGCAACAGAGGGAAAAAGCTAATGTGCATGTATGACAAGGTTGGGAGATATGAACAACCAAGTATGTTGCATGGTACCCTAATAGAAAAGATAAGAGACAACTCATTGCCATCTGGAAGCTTAATATCTAGTAGGTAAAACAAAACAAGCAAATTACATTAGTATGGCATAATTAAAATAAATGCCACCCTGCCATCCATGATTAATTTACAAGTGAATGGGAAAGACAAAAAGTGTTTTTAGGAATTCAGAGGACCAAGAAATTACAGTTGACTGGAGATGAGGCAGAGTTCACTGGAGAAACAGAATCTCAATGGAATCCTGAGCTAGACCTTGAATAGTTATTGTGTCAATGAATGCTTTTTCTTGTGCAACTTAACAACAGATTATAATTGATTTGGGGATCAATGGAACTGTCTTAAAATACATTTTGTTTGTAATACCCAGTTGTTAAAATTAACCTCATCAAAATTAATGCCTTTGTATTTGTTTATTTGAAACAAGCTCCTAACTTTTCTTAGTTCAATTTGTTTTCATTTGCAACTAATTTTCATATTGCACATTATATGTTCATGATTTTATTCTATTATAAATATTGTGATGTTTCTGTAGCTATAGGAAAAAAGTCAGGTTCATTCTTTCTTGTGCTGTAGGAGAGAAGCATTAATGCAAAAGGGCATGTTCTTACCAAAACTCTTTTCAACCATATTTTTTGTTTTTTGAAGGGTTAATTTTCTAAAAAGTTGAAATCTGTTTTTATGATCAAAAGAAGCGGAAAATAATACATTTTTTTTCTATTCATATTCTACTGAGTTATTCATTTTAACATTATTTACTTCAAATATATTTCAATTATATTAGCTCTAATTCCACTATTAAGAAAGTATACCTTAGATATGTCTTGATCTATTTATTTTTAAAGTAATATTATATTCTTATATAGACATCATAGAAAATATGCTGATAATAGAAAATTTTCAGTGACTCAGGAAAATTGATAGGTTATGGACATATTACTTTGTCAGATATTCCTGTGTGCTCTATTTATTTATTTATTTATTTTTACTACCTTGGCTGGAAACCATCCTGTCCCAATTATTTATGGCACTGAATTTGGATAAGTTATTTGATACCATCTTCTTTAGAGACACCTGGTAAATCTGAATAACTATATCCAATAAGAAGATTCCTTGGAATTAATAATTTATCATCAGCCGTGGTAGTAAAGGTCAGTGTCAGAAACTTATTTAATCTTAAGGCAAAAATGTCATTTAGTTTAATGACTTATGTTCTCCTTGTATTAAATAATGAAGTTATGGTTTAGAGTCTGTACATTTTTTATAATATTTGAATTGCAATTTTAATTCCATTTAAAATGTTTTTATCAGAAAAAAGAAGTGTATTAAAATAACCATATTTATTAACAAAAGTAATATGAAAGGAGGAAATTATGACACCAACTTCTGGCAAATGAAAAAGATGGTTTACTCCTTCCTACAGTGGAACACAACTGGCTGGTGGATATATTATTGAGTGTTATACATCCTCTCCTTCCAATGAATACATGTGATTTCACATAAAACATTGCATTTAATCTGAGATAGAAAAGAGAATGTATTATTTTATGGACAGGGATTTTAAGCAAAATATTCCTAGCTGGAGTGTATAGGGTTATGTGGTATCAAGGATTTATTATTTTTTTCATCCTTTCTTTCCTTTACTGCAGAGACAATGATACGAGAGAGATTCAATGGATACTTTAATTATATTTGTACATTAATCTCTAATTAACTGTATCAACTTTTGTAATGCACTTTTATGGATTTCACCTATCTGACTATACAGGAATAGATATAACAAAATTGAGAAAGATACAAATATAACTATGCTTATATTTATAATATTTTTAAATTTGTCATATTCTTGTTTCTGTAGCATATTTGTAAAGGCAATACATATTAAAGTAGGTAGAACAATAATCTAATTTCAAAAAATATATAAAACGAAAAGGAAGTTTCTTGTAATTTTTTATATATTTTTCCGTTATTTTATTCCTCTTGGTAAAAAGCATTCAAAGTGGAACTAATAACTTGTATCTTTCCTTTTTTTTTTTTTTTATTAGTTTCAGGTGTACAAAACAAAGTTAGATAGTTCAACCCTCACAAAGTGGTAACTCCCCTCCCCAAATCTGTTGCCCCTCTGACATCATATATATCTATTACAATTCCATTGACTGTATTCCCTATGCTATACTGCATATCCTGTGACTATAGATATTAAATTATAATTGACATTCAGTATTATTCATCTTCAGGTGCACGGTGCAGTGGTCAAGCATCTATACCGTCCCTGAGGTGGTCTCCCTAATAAGTCATGTGCCCATCTGACACCCTACAAAATCTTTACAACATTATTGATTATATTCCCAAAACTGTCTTTCATAATCCTGTGGCAATATTGTAGTTACCAATTTATGCTGTCTCATCCCTTCCCCTTCTCCCTCATTCCGACCCTCCTCCTTTCTAGCAGCCATCAGTGTTCCTGTATATCTCCAAGATTATTACTGTTCGCTCATTTATTCAGTTCTTTAGATTCCACATACAAGTGAGATCATATGGTATTTGCCTTTCTCCCACTGACTTATTTCACTTAACATAATGTTTTCTTTCCTTTTCAAAATAATCTTTCATTGTTAAATATGTTAAGGGATAAAACATCTTTCAAGTTGCTATTATCTTCTCATCCAGATACAGTTTGTCTTTATCTAATTTTCTGAGATATATAATTGTCTCATTTGTAATTTATGCCATGTCAAAATAACTTCATCTAGATAAATCAGTGGGAAAAAAATCAAATTCTTATATATAATGACATTCAAATTCAATATAATGTCACCTGAAAGACGAGTTGTTGGTCAAATTATTTCCATAGCCAGTTTGGGGGAACAGAGGGTTGTATAGGTAACCACAAAGTTTTAGAAGTGTGTTTCTTGCAAATTTGAATGATAGAAATACAGTGAGAATTAGACATTGAAAAAAAATTGCATTACCTCATTCTTCTGTGAACCAAATCTATAACATCTAATTTAATACATATGAGGTTGGACAATTAAGTTCACAAACTCATCCTAGAAAAAGTGCTAAGGTGTTTCCCTGAAAATAAGACTTAGCCCGATTATCAGCTCTAATGTGTCTTTTGGAGCAAAAATTAATATAAGACCTGGTCTTATTTTACTATAAGATCGGGTATAATATAATATAATATAATATAATATAATATAATATAATATAATATAGTGTTATATTAATTTTTGCTCTGAAAGATGCTTCAGAGCTGATTGTCCAGCTAGTTCTTATTTTCGGGAAACAGGGTACATAACTCATTGCTGAATATCACTACTGTCTCCTTCAAAGTACTCCCCTTGGGAAGCTTTGCACCAATGCCAGTGCCTAGAACACTCTTCAAAGCAATTTTGGAATTATTTTTTTGGAATGGCCATCAGAGCTTTTATTGTATTACACCTGATGTCCTGAATGTCATCAAAATATCTTCCTTTCAATATTTCCTTTATCTTCTGGTAAAGAAAGAAGTCACCGGGGACCAGATCAGATGAGTAGGGAGGGTGTTCCAATACAGTTATTTGTTTACTGGCTAAAAACTCCCTCACAGACAGTGCTGTGTGAGCTGCTGCATTGTCATGATGTAAGAGCCATGAATTGTTGGTGAAAAGTTCAGGTCATCTAACTTTTTCATGCAGGCTTTTGAGCACTTCCAAATAGTAAACTTGATTAACTGTTTGTCCAGTTGGTTCAAATTCGTAATGAATAATCCCTCTGATATCAAAAAACTGTAGTGCAATAAGTTTGTGAACTTAATTGTCAGACCTCGTGTGTGTGTGTGTGTGTGTGTATACTGATTTTATTTTTTCAGAGGAAAAACAAAAATTCATATAAAACAAAAGTTATACATACAGAGTTTAGTGTATTTAATATGTACTAGATACTGTTCTCAGATCTTATTTTTTTTTCACTCCTGAAGTCTTCACAACTACCCTATGGTATAGTCACTATTATTATCACTAAAATGCAGATGCTCAAACCTAGGTATGGAGAAGTTAAGTAAATTGAGTGTAAAGGTTTTCCTACAATTTCCCCAACCAGCATCGCCTTCCAGTCCACATCCTACCAAACCCCTCCTTTGCCCTCCCAATTCCAACAGTTGTAAGAACTTTAGGGTATCATCAGTTGAGACATGAACATGAGCAGAAAATATGGTCCAGTAAACATCAATTGTGCTATATCCAAATACATTCTAGGTTATGTCTCTGATTGTTCTTTCGCTTACAGAATGGAAATACTGTCTATATCATTATGAAATTGCTTTTCCAAATGTGACACTTCTTCTACATACTTACCCATGAAATGAACAGCTATATCTTTGAAGATGACTCTCTAATGTCTCTGCTCATAAAACTAAAACCGATCATGACTTTTTATTAATTACTTTTGTCTAAAGAGACATTTTACTCTAAAATAAGCAGTGACTCTTCCCAGTTATATTTCCCATTTTAGTTTATGCTCAGCTACACTTTCCTATAATACTCAGAGACAGTAAGTTTGATGATAGACTGCATTTGCAGAGATACAGATAAAGCATTGAATTATTTTAGGCATAATGATTTTATAATATTTAAATTTAACATTACAGTGATGTTACAGAGAACCTGTTGCATAATCCATATATTTCACTTATAGATGGATGTATCAGGGTTTATCAGAGAATCAAAGCCACTAAGAGTCATGTAGTGTAATAAATTTATAGTAGGGATTTAACTTTATGAAATTGTGGAAGCTAGTTAAAGGCTTTACGTAAGACAGTTGCTTTTGTGTCTGATATAGAACCTGAAGTCAGCAAGCTGGCAGTTGGAAAGAAAAGTTGCACATGAAGTGAAGGAGATCAGGAAAAAAAACTGACACCTCTAAAGGCATGTTGGAACTCACGAGTTCGAACTAGAAATCACATCTCTCTCTAACTCAAATCTTAATACTAGTGATCTGCAAGAAAAGCTGCATCATGGAGTTACATACACACTAGGCTCAGGACTTTGAGAAATTTGATGATATGATTGAGTGGAAACTAGAGAAACTGCAGGCATAACTGCTGCTGTAAGGCAAAAAGGTGAGCCAGCAGGTTAGCAGCAATCTGTGTGAACTGCAACAGCACCTGGTCCTGCACAAACCTTCAGAGCAGAGCCTGCAGCTCCTCTGGCTTCTGTTTAGAAAGAATAGACATCCATGGACGCTTAAGAATTCTGACATTTCTTTCATATATGTGTATCTTTCAGTCTTGGTGAAGGGAGTATCCTCTGTATTCTCTCAGTGGTTATGGTTAAGATAAGAGTTGCAGTATTTGTAAATAAGTCTCGTATTATTAATCCGTTACAGTTGTTGAAACATCCTAAGCCTGTACGTATCTTCCTCTACAGAATACTAAGGAAATTCTAACATTTCAACTCCATTTCTCTCTTATTTTTTGGTCTATGTTTCAGTTACCTAAGTACAGTGCTAGAACCATTCTCAGTCCTTCATGGTAATATGTTGAATCCAGAATTGCTGCTTCGTGCACTCATTTAAAAGAATTCAGCTCAGTCCAACATTTTATTCATTGCGCTATGTTCTAATACTGGTAGGATTCATTCCCATACATGTTCTCAAAATTCTTGCTAGTACAAATTAGTAAAATTATTACTTTTTTTTTTTTTTTTTTGGTGCTTATTGCATCACACTTTTGGGTTTACCCTTTCTGGCATGCCAGGACTTGAATCTGATTATAAGTTCAGAAGCAGAGGTGATGGGATGGTTATTAAGAAATATCAGCAGTTCCCTACAAGTCAAGTACTTCAGAAGAGGCCATTGCAGATTATTCAAAAAAAGGGAGACTAACCTCTTTATAAGGGAGGGAAATCTAATTTTATTCATTAAAGCACTTCAGGATAATTTTTGGGTTCAAAGTCCCCAGCTTCAAGAGAATATTCTCATAAGGATCCATACCAATTTTGAGGGTCCTGTCCTTCCAGATCAATGGTCTAACTTAACAAAAAGACACCCATGATGTTAAAAATGTATTTTGCACTGTAATTTACTCACTTGTGGGATACAAAATCTGAATTCTAGGGATAGAGGATAAAAAGTTTTCATTTCAAGAGATTATAGAAGTGTTCTGATCTCTTACCTGGACCCATAATTTAGCAGAGACTTTAAATTACTAAGCTCATCAGTTTATTTTCTCAAGCCTCTAGTATATTTAGAAATAACCACCAAGCCAACTGTATTCCATGTTTTCACTACTGTGTTCTATGGCAGCAACTACATAGCCATCCAAAGACTTGACTTCTATAGCACTTGATTGCAGTTATCTGCAGGTGAAAATTCAAATAATATATGCCATGGACTACCACTAACCCAATTACTACTAAAAACAGGGTATTGGATGTCTTCAAAAGTAATAGGGCCAGAGAAACAGTTCCGTATAACCCAGAATCAACTGAGAGAATTGATTGTGAAGGTCCTAATCCCGTAGAACCAATTATGGTACCACGGTTTGTATGGTTTAGAGTTTGATCAGAGAATAAGAACTACAGTGAGTGATATAGAGTAAGAGACTTTTTATAGGAATTAGACCTTACGTAATTATTAGAACAAGTAAGCAGTTTATTTGAAGTTGTTGCTTCTGCATCTGATGTTTGATTTGAAGTCAGAGCCAGGATATGGGAAGAAATTTGAATGTGAATTGGAAAGAATAAGGACAAATTAGAATCTATGAGGATAATTGAGAACTTATAAGATAAACAGTCATCCATGAGGACAAAATAAAATCCACAAGAAGATAGCAGAACCCACGTGTTGCTAAATGCCTCTAATCTTGATGATGTTAGTAGTTTAGGTTGTAATCTGTAATCCTTCTTCAAAAAGCTGCCCATGTGCTTTGGACATGATGTGCAGAAACTGAGGCACAAGATCTATCAAGAACCTCAGAAACCAAGGTTCCAGCTGTTTCCCACACCAAGATGTGCTAGCACATCATTGAAACTTCACATGAGCTATAAAGGTCATGGCCCTACTTTGACCTTCAGAGTGTTAAAAAAAATGTCAGCTACTCATTTCAATTTTGCAAGTCTCACACAAATTTCTCTTATGGATGACTTTACCCAGAACCATATGAGAAAGGGAAATCTGACAAATGTAGTTTAGCAAGATTGGCACAATACAAAATCACCACATTGGGAGTAAAATTCCTATTAGTAGGTCAGGAAGAATAGAAAGCAAGTAAGCACAAAAATTAATTTCTTTACAATGAAGACTACTGGAAAAACACTCTTCTTTAGAGTCTTTCAGTTACACTTGTTATTCTTGTGCTCTAGTATTTCCGATCATGATTACCTGGTGGAGTTATATGAAAAAAAAATAAAAAATAAAAAGTTAATTATAACTCTTAACCAATTTCCACGTTATTTCCTTAAAATGACATTTATTATGAATCCATTGAATTTACTTCCATTTTTTTTCATTGAGGAATATTGGGGAACAGTGTATTTTTCCAAGACCCACCCTCTTCCATTCGTTTTTATTTTTATCATTGAGGTGCTTAAATATAGAGAAATACCCACATATGCAAGATAAAATGTCACGCTAAATTCTCTAAGAGTAGGACTGATACACGAAATCTTATGTATTTAACATGTTGGTGTAATATCAATGTGCATTATTGGATTAGTTAATACTTTGTTGAATATCATAGTGGTATGCAGCTAGAATTGAGCTAGTGAGAAGCCATAAAAAATGTTGTAAATTGAATATCAAACTAACAAAGACAGAAGAAAGTTACAAAAAGACAGTGAGCCAGCATATGACTTCTAAATTTAGAAATCTGAAAAGGTTTTCATCTTCATAAATATTTATTATCCATGAGTCTAGGTTTATTTTGTGGATGAAGAAGACAATCATTGAATGTATGTAATTTATAAATCTCGAACAATCTATTCTTGAATTCACTTATCCTGCACAGCTTATAAAATTGCTTGAAAACAAGGTCTGTGCACCAAGAAAAAGCCATATTTGCCATGTTTCAATGAAGAAATGCCATATGTCATTCACTAACTGAATATTTAACTCAATATGTCAGGCAAACAAATCCAAAATCAACAAGCAACAGATTTTTTTTTAATTATTCAAAACATAATAGTTCTACTCATGGGTGGAAGCAGTAATAACTCAAGGAAAACAACTAAACTATAAAAAGACGTGTTTGTTTTCAGTCCAGTTGCTTTGCTTAAAAAAAAAAAAAATCATCTTATTATGATTCTGCAGATTGTATTTTTAAGACTGAATATAACTTGAAATTTTCACAAATGTGTTTCAGCACAATCATTAAGAGACAGAGTTACTTGTCCTGTAATAAAAACAAAGTACAGGTCAATATATCTGAAATATTTTTAAACCAATTTTGTTTCAATTTAAGGGAAATAGCCAAAAAAATACAATAAGTAGAAGCAGATTTCCTCTTCTGGCTATGATAAAGTAGCTTGTAGTAGGCATTGCTTCTGCTACAAATAACTAGAAAAGCCATAAAAATTAATTTAGAAAAGGTTTGGTTCAACAGCATTAAAAATACAACACAGCAGCCAGTGCTTTAGGAGTGAGATCCTTGCAAGAAGGGAGGCTCAAGGAAAGCGGGAATAGAGACTCTGTGAAAGACAGATAATTAAGAATCTCAGAAGGAAGGAAATTAAAAACAGAAGTTTTGGGGAGCCTTATTGTTCAATTAATAGGTCAAGAAAAAGGGGCCATAGTAAGACCCTAAGGGTTTCTGAAGAGAATAAAGCAAAAAAAAAAAAGGTATACTGAGCCTTATAAAGACTACAAATCTACCTTAAGTCAGGCAGTCACTAATGGACTAGAGATGATTCTCTCCAAGAAACCTGACAGAGGATAGGAAATCTTCTCTAGGGATGACAATATCTTAAAGAGTTTTTTATAATTTTTCCAAAAATCAGTCCAAAATTACCAACTATACCAAAAAGAAGTATCATGTTAAGAAAATAGAAACAAAGCCATAGATGACATCACTATTGGAGATATTATACAGACACTTTGAAATTGCTATGGCTGAAATGTTCAAGATAATAATGACAACATGTCATATTTCATTAGGAAAGTGGAATCTATTAAAAAGTTAAATATACACTAGCACTGAGAAACAAAATAAGTGCAATTAAAAACTTAATATGTAACTTTATCAAGTAGATTAAACACAGGTAGAGATGACAATGTCAAACTTTATCTAGGCCAGATGTTCTCAGAAATCAGTGAGAATTGAGAAATCTCACTGAGCTTTTCTGTTCTGAGAAAAGGCTACCCAACAACAACAACAAAACAAAACTCTGTGTTTTCACATATACCAAGATGCAATTTCATCTTTTCTCATGACTCAGATGAGACTTACCTCCATTCTTCCTGTAAGAATCACTGATGACTCTCGTGTTACTTTACCTCTAAAAATACCCAGTTCCTCAGTCTTTCATTGAGATGATCCTTATTAATGAATTTTCTCTCATAGGCTGAATAAAATCATCTACTTAATTGTCCATATATTTTGCCTTTTACAGAGAAAAGCAATGCATTGAAAAATAGATCAGGAGAATATTATAGACTCCACCACAGTGAGCAAAAAGCATAGGAAACACCAAAAATAATGTAAGGGATATGTGGGCATATGACTTACAGTTGAATGTTTGTGTATTTGGGATCCCAAAATGAGAATAGCAATAGAAATATGAGGCAGTGACAATGTTTGAATATACGATGGCTGAAAATATTCCAAAATAGACAAAAATATCAACCTACAGGTTAGAAAAAGAACTACAATTCCAAGCAATAAAATCACAATAAAAGCAATATTGCAGTATATCATAGTAAAATAATAAGCATAAAGGACAAACATTAAAATGAAACCAGAAATAAAAACACATTACACTTAAATAAGTAGTAACGAGTATGGTAAATAAGTAAACAAGCATGGTTTCTCAACATGAAAAAAAGAAATAGTTCAGATAACAATAAATATATCAATATATTTCAAATACTGAAAGAAAATAAGATTAACCTAGAGTTCTACACTATGAACATATCCTTCAAATGTGAAGCACAGATGAAGTAATTTAGGGCAGAAAAAACTGAAAGCACTCATTATTCACAGTCCTGAAGTGAAACAAAAATACTGTCAGTCATGCATATTATAAACTCTAGAGTAATCACTAAAAGAAAAGAATAAAAATGAATATACTAATAAATGTGGGTGAAATAAAAATACTTGATTAATCTAAATAATTTGGAATCAGCCAAACTATAGGTTAAGGCATGATGCTCCAAACTACAGACGTCAATTGAAGGGAACCACAACTATTCTCAGGTTTGATAATTGACTTCACAGAACTATGCTTATAATTAGAGCTTTAATTTAGCAAACTGATACAAATTAAAATCAGCCTAAAGAAGAGATGTGTAGGGAAGAATCTGAGTTCCAAGCATAAAGTTTCATTTGTCTCCTCAGCTGGACTAAATAGTAGATAGGTCTCTTTGACTATAGCTCTGACTTCCCTTTTCTTACCATATTTAAATTAGAATACTTGAAGTTGTCAATCTTTTTCTATGTCCTTTTGAGACACAAACCTCTTGCCAGTTTATAGCCCAAAAATGTCTTTCCCAAGCACCAGGAAACCATCTCTTTGAGATGGAACATCAAGAAAGATAATACTGTATCTTCCAGCCTCTGTAGGAGCCCATCTTCAACACCAGTTTAGCAAAGTAGGTGGCTTAATTACACTGACCAGCCTCTCTAGGATGTGCTCCAGTACTTTTCCACTAGCTAACTCGGTGCTTAAAAACTCTTCTGCCTTTTGTTTCAGTGGAATTAGTTAGGTTCAATCTCTTTTCCCTATTGCAGTAGTCTTGAGACTCTTATGGCTGTAGTCTTGAACAAAGTCTTCCTTGCTTTTTAAACTCCATTTGATGTAATTTTTCTTTCACAGAACAAAATGTAATACATACATTGCAAGAAAGGAGAGTTACAGAATTGATCTTTTTAAAACATAGATACAAAAAAAACCTAAATCAAATATTAATAAACCAAATATGTGCCCTATTAAGCAATACCTGATGGCCACCTTTCATTTATTCTAGAAATGCAAGTTTGCCTGGTTCTTTGAAAATGAGTCAATGCAATTTACCACAATCCCAGAGTAAAAAAAAAAAAAAAAAAAAAAAAAAAAAAAAAAAAAAAAATATTGTTTATATTTAACATTGATTCATTAAAAAAATCTTTAGCAGAGGTAGAAAGGAAATTCCTCAGTGTGGTTAAAGGTGGATGGAGTGGATCGCACTACCTCTAGTTTGCATTGCCTGAGAAGCCAAAACAGAGGCAAAGATCAAGACAGTACAGGAAGTAGTTATCTGGGTGATATAGGGTACACCAGTAGAAATTAGGAAAATTGATATAAGGAAGGAACTCCACATAGGGTGAGTTTTTGATCTGGGTACCACAGTGGATAATGTAAGTTTAATTTAATGGGGAAACTGGGAAATTCTTCAAAATACATTTCTCAAGGGAAAGGAGTATTTATATACTACTGTGTTTAGTGAAAAGTTAAGAGCAGCTTCCCTGAGGTGTTTATTTCCTGACATTTCCAAGCATGCCAAATGATTGGGCTTGGCAGCTTTCAATAGAAAACCCCTCCCAGTTAATGATGCAAATATTACATTTTTTATAGTTCTTTATTAAATTTATTAGGTGACATTGGTTAGTAAAATTATACAGATTTTGTGTGTACAATTCTGTAATAGGTCATCTGTATATTGCATTGTGTTCACCAGTTTTTGACGCCAATTTTCCCTCTTCTACCATTCCCTTACCCCCTTACGCTCTGGTAACCACTAAATGGTTAATCTATGTCTATGAGTTTTTGTTTGTCTTGTTCATTTGTTGCTTTCAGTTTTATATCCCACATATGAGTGAAATCATGTGGTTCTCAACTTTTTCTGTCTGATTTATTTCACTTAACGTGATAATCTCAAGATCTATCCATGGTGTCCCAAATGGCAATATTTCATCTTTTCTTATGGCTGAGTAATATTCATCTTCAAAGGACACTTTGGTTGTTTCCAGGTCTTGGAAACTGTGAATAATGCTGCAAGGAACATAGGATACATATATCTTTATGGATAAATGTTTTCATATTTTGGGGGGCAGATACCCAGAAGAAGGATTGCGGGGTCATATGGTAATTCTTAAGTTTTTGAGAAATCTCCATACTGTTTTCCATAGTGGCTGTACTAATTTACATTCCCACCAGCAGTGTATGAGGGTTCCTTTTTACCCACAACCTCTCCAACACTTACTATTACTTGACTTTTTGAAAATAGCCATTCTAACAGGTGTGAGGTGATATCTCATTGTTGTTTTGATTTCCATTTCCCTAATATCTAGTGAAGTTGAGCATATTTTTCATATATCTGTTGGCTGTTTGTATGTCTTCTTGGGAGAAGTGTCTGTTCAGGTCCTCTGCCCATTTTTTATTGTATTGTGGGGTTTTTGTTGTTGTTGTTGAGTTGTATGAGTTCTTTATATATTTTGGATATTAACCTCTTTTTGGAGGGCTGTGCAAATATCTTCTCCCATTTGGTTGGTTGCCTCTTTGTTTTAGTGATGGTTCTTTTGCTGTGCAGAAGCTTTTTAATTTGATATATAGTCTCATTTATTTATTTTTGCTTTTACTTTCCTTGCTGCTACGGTCAAATTCATAACTCTCTAAACCAAATTCTTTCTTTCGAAGCAATTTGTTGTTTTAGGACTTATACTGAGATCTTTGATCCATTTTGAGTTAATTTTGGCATATGACAACAGACAGCGGTCTAGTTTCATTCTTTTGCATGTGGCTTTCCAAATTTCCAGCACCATTTATTGAAGAGGCTTTCTTTTCTCCATTGTATGTTTTTAGCTCCTTTGTCAAACATTATCTGCCCATGTATATGTGGGTTTATTTCTAGGTTTCATTATGTTCCATTGGTCTGTGTGTTTGGTTTTCTGCCAATACCATGCTGTTTTGATTATTGACATTTTGCAGTATAATTTGATGTTGGGGATTGTGATACCTTTGATCTTGTTCTTTTTTCCTCAGGATTTCATTGGCTATTCTGGGTATTTTTGGATTCCATACAAATGTAATGATTTTTTGTTGTTGTTGTTGTTCTATTTTTAGAAAAAATGCCATTGGGGTTTTGTTGGGGATTGCATTAAATTTGTATAGTGTTTTGGGTAATATTGCCATTTTAACTATGTTTCTTCTTCCAATCCATGGACACAATGGAATACCTGTCCATTTCTTTGAGTCTTCTTAAATTTCTTTTAATACCATGTAGTTTTCAGTGTATACATCCTTCACATATTTTGTTAAGTTTATCCCTATGCATTTTATTATTTTTGTTTTAATTACAAAAGGAATTTTTTTTTTCATGTTTTTTTTTTTTTTTCCATTTCTCTTTCTGAAATTTCATTGTCGGTATGTAGGAAAGCAATGGATTTTTGTACATTGATTTTGTATCCAGCAAATTTACTGTTTTTGTTTATTGTTTCTAATTTTTTTTGGTGGAATCTTTAGGGTTTTCTATATAGAGAATCATGTCTCCAAAAAATGACAATTTGTCTTCTTCATTCACTGTTTGAATGCCTTTTGTTTTTCTCTTGCCTGCTTGCTCTGGCTAGGTCTTCTAATACTATGTTGCATGAGAGTGGTGAAGAAGAAAACCTTATCTTGTTCCTGATCTTAGGGGGAAAGCTTTCAGTGTTTCACCATTAAGTAGGACATTAGATGAGGGTTTGTCATATATGGTCTTTATTATGTTGAGGACTTTCATTCTATATCCATTTTATTAAGTGTTTTTAATCATAAGTGGGTGTTGTATCTTGTCAAATCCTTTTTCTGAATCTATCGATATTATCATACGATTTTTATCCTTTATTTTGATTATGTGGTGTATCATATTGATTGATATGCACATGTTTAACCATCATTGTGCCCCTGGAATGAACCCTACTCTTTTTAATATATTATTGTGTTCAATTTGTTAGTATTTTATTTAAGACTTTTGCATCTGTATTCATCAGACATACAAGTCTGTAGTGTTCTTTTTGTGTGTGTTATCCTTACCAGGTTTGGGTATCAGGGTAATATTGGCCTCGTAAAATGAGTTAGGAATTATTGCCTCTTCTTTGGAAGAGTTTGAGGAGGACAGTTATTAAGTCATCTTTGAGTGTTTGGTAGAAATCACTCATGAAGCCATCTGTCCTGGACTTTTGTTTTCCAGGAGGTTTTGTATGATTGTTTCAATTTCCTTGCTGTTGATCACTCTATTTCATTTTTTGTGATTCAGTCTAAGAAGGCTATATATTTCTAAGAACATGTCCATTTCTTCTAGGTATTGAATTTGGTGACATTTAATCCTTCATGGTAGTATCATATGATCCTTTGTATTTCTGTGTTATCCATCGTAACTTCTCTCTTTTATTTCTGATTTTGTTTATTTGTGTCTTTTCTCTTTTTTCCTTAGTGAGTCTTGCCAGGGATTTGTCAATTTTATTAATCTTTTTAAAGAACCAGCTCTTTGTTGCATTAATTTTTTATTGTCTTTTTTTCCTATTTTATTTAATCTGTTATAAATTTTATTATTTCCTTCCTTTTACTCACTTTGGATGCCATTAGTTCTTCTTTTTCTAGTTCTTTAAGATGTAATGCTAATTTGTTTGCTTGGTATTTTTCTTGTTTCTTGAGATAGGCCTGTAATGATATAAATTTCGCTCTTATTAAGGTTTTCGTAGGATTTCAATAATTTTGATATGTTGTGTTTTCATTCTCACTTGTTTGTATGTATCTTTTGATCCCTGTTTTTATTTCTTCTTTGACCCAGTTGTTCTTTAGTAGCATGTTGCCTTAATTGCCACATATTTGTGGCTTTTCCCATCTCTTTTTTTTTTTTTTTTTTTTTTTGCATTTGATCTCCAATTTCAATGCATTGTGGTTTGAGAATATGAGAATGTGCTTGGTATTAGTTCAATCTTCTTAAATTTTTTGAGGCTCGTTTTGTGTCTCAACATATGATCTAGCCTTGAGAATGTTCCATGTGTACTACAGAAGAAAGTATAATCTGGTATTGTGGCATGAAAGCCTCTGTAAATGTTGATTATTGTGTCCATTTGGTCTAACGTGTTGTTTAAGGCTATTTCCTTATTGATTTTCTGTTTTTCTGTCTGGACAATCCATAGCTCAATGGGGTATTTAGGTCCCCTACTATAATTTTATATTTGTCTGTTTCTCCCTTTAGTTCTGTCAGTAGTTGCTTTATATATTTTGGTGCTCCCTGATTGGGAGCATGTATATTGATAAGTGTTATGTCTTTTTGATGTATTGTTCTTTTGTCATTATGAAATGTCTACCTTTGTCTCTTGTTACCATTTTTATCTTGAAGTCTATTTCATCAAATTTAAGTATGAGTACACTTGATTTTCTCTGGATGCAATTTGGTGTATTGTTTTTCACCCTCTCGCTTTTACTCTGAATTTGTCCTTGCAGCTGAGGTGTGTCTCTTGGAAGCAGCGTATGGTTGGGTTTTGTTTTTTTGATCCAAGCTGCTACTGTATGGTTTTTTTTGCTTGTTTGTTTTGTTTTGTTTTGTTTTTAATTTGTTAATGCAGACTCTTAGATTTAGGGTAATTATTGATGTATGATATATAGGCATTTACTATAGCCTTTTATCTTTTGTTTTCTGATAGCTCAGTGTCTATATTGTTTCTTTTTCCTTGTGTTTCTGTCTGTTATTTTAGTTTGGTGGTGTTCTATGATTTTTTTCTCTCTGTTTCCTGCTCTTTATGTTATGTGTCTCAGTTGTGGATTTTTTTGTGTGGTTACAATTAAGTTTATGTAAAAGAAAGTTTCATACATACAGGAGTCCTTTTTCTTCTGTATGCATCTTCATTACTTTTTGCAGATTCAGCTCTTTACTTCTCCCCTTTTATTTTACTCTATTTTATTTTATTTTTGTCACAAATTTTCCCTATTGATGCTGTGAGTTCATTTCTGAGTTGCAGTAGCAAATTATCTTCTCTTTTTCTTTTTTTATGTTTCTCCTCCTTTAAACTTTATGTAATATTTAAGAGTAGAGTATTCTATTCTTAATAGGGTTGCTATTTACTGCTTCTGAGTGTCTGTTAGTTATCTTACTCATAATTTTGTATCCTTTTGTCTTTTTGTTTCAGGTAGAATAACCCCCTTTAGTATTTCCTGTAATGTAAGCCATACAGGAAATTGTGGTCAGATATTAGATGTTGGGTTCTTATGAATCACAATGCCAAGGTAAAGTTTCTAGGATAAGGGCAAAGTTTTTACAGTGTGGGTTACAATGTTTAATGGCAAAAAAGCAGAATTTTGTTTTGTTTTTTCAAAACCAGGAGTGCTAGGGCAGAAAAATGATTTTCCTGACACCGTTCTAATTTTTTTCTGATGGACTAATTAAATTAATATGAGACACCTTAACAGAAGAAAATGACCAAAATTATGTATGTACATACAAGGCTTCTAGAAGAATGTGAGAGCTGAGGACACATTGGGCATTTGAGGTTTATACGCCATCTGGACAAAGGAGAGGGAGGAAGGGGTCTAGGATTTCAGAGGGAAAATAAGCAATTCTTATATAGAATAAACATTTGATAAACAAATTCCCATTGGGCCACGCAGAAACAGTGGGACACTGGAAGGAGTCCAACAGACAAGCTTTGCTAGATTTCTCCCTGTTTACCACACTTAATTCATGTGTTAAGGTGAATATGCAAAGGTTCCCTACCTGAAGCAGGTTTTTCTGCCTGAATTCCTTTAGAGTGATAAAAGGGTGGGGAAAAGTTTCTTTCTGAGTCTTTTGTTTCTTTCTTTCTTTTTTTTTTTTAATTAAATTTATTGGGGTGACAATTGTTAGTAAAGTTACATAGATTTCAGGTGTACAATTCTGTATTACATCATCTATAAATCCCATTGTGTGTTCATCACCCAGAGTCAGTTCTCCTTCCATCACCATATATTCGATCCCCCTTACCCTCATCTCCCACCCCCCAACCCCCACCCCCCTTACCTTCTGGCAACCACCAAACCATTGTCTGTGTCTATGAGTTTCTGTTTCTCATTTGTTTGTCTTGTTCTTTTGTTGCTTTTGGTTTATATACCACATATCAGTGAAATCACATGGTTCTCTGCTTTTTCTGTCTGACTTATTTCGCTCAGCATTACACTCTCAAGATCCATCCATGTTGTCACAAATGTTCCTATATCATCTTTTCTTACCGCCGAATAGTATTCAGCGGTCTTTTGTTTCTTAAAAATAACCAGCTTAATATAATCAGTATCCCAAAAGGCTAATTTTTGGGTCGCAAACTTTGGTCCCCTCAGGAGCAAGAAAAACATCTTCACTGTTGACGCTTTTATTCAGCATTGAACTGGATGGCCAACTCATTGAAATAAAGCAAGAAACAAAACAAAACAAAACAAAACAAAACGGAATACATTCTGAAAATGATCAAGTAAAAGCAGCATTACTTGCAGGTGTTATTTAATTAGAAAATATTCTGAAATTATACATTTTTTAGAATTAATATGTGACCTTAACAAGGTTGCAGAATAAAATGTCTATATTAAAATAATTGTGTTTCTATAGATAAGCAATAAATAGTCAATATTTTTGGTAATACTATGTGAAATAATATATAAACATCAAATACCTGAAAATGTAATTTTTTTTAATGGTATGAAGACCATCTATAAATACAACTATGGAGTATTACTGAGAGAAACTTAAAACCTAATGAAATAAATGAAATACCTCCAAACGTATGTAGTGTAGGAACCAAATATTGTAAAATGTTAATTGTTCTCAAATTGATATTTAGATTAACTGAAATACAAAAAAAAAAAAAAAATAGTTTGTCTGTGGGTGGTTGTAGAAAGTGGCAAGCTTTTCTATACTTTTTGTGGAAAAACGTGGGGCTAAGAATAACTGGAAAAAAGAAAAAAAGCACATTTAAAGACTTTATACTAACAGAATACTTAATATAAATTACATAAGGAACAGAATATGGTTTGTCATCAGAATGGACAATAATTGAGTGAAGCAGAATAGAGAACTGAGGAACAAACCTACACTTATACTGACAGTTGTCTTGTGACAAATATTCTCCATAAATGGATTTGGGAAGAATATATTTTTAACAAATGGTGTTCGATCATTTAAATATTTCTAAGGGGGCAAAAAGTGATTCTTGACCAGCACAGTACAAACATTTCTATATGATGGAAATGTTGTGCATGTGATATGGTAGCCATTAGCTACATATGGTTGTTGTGCCCTGAATATGTGAATAATGTGACAGAGAAATTAAATTACCTTTAATTAATGTTCCTTTAAGTACACATAGTACCTATGGCTACTAAATTGTACACCATTTTTCTGCTTTGCACCGTGGACACCTATACAATAGACAGTATGAATAAATTGGGTAGGAAAAAAGCAGCTGATATAACGTAGGAAAATATCTTTATGTTCTTGAAGAGGCAATGCTTTCTTAAACAGGACTAAATAGTATTGACCATAAAGAAAAAGATTGATAAATTGGAATATATTTAATGGAAGAAATTATATTTATCAGAAGACACCATTAAGTGTGAAATACAAGTCAAAGAGTCACAGACATAATTTACAAAAACATTTGTCTGACAAGTGATGTAAATACAGCAAATAAAAGGAACCCCTACATACCCCTATGGAAAAGAAAAAGAATCCAATAAAAATGGGCTAACGGTTGAAGAGGCACTTCGTATTTCAAAATATGACATTCAAATGGCCAACGAACATGTGACATTTTGTTTAACCTCAGTTGTTACCATGGAAATGCAAATTAAAACCAAGTTGTGTTCCAATCTTAAAAGGAATGAGCACCATTTAAAGAGGAAGCTTTTGCTGGCAACAATGGAGAATAAATGAACCATTCATATGCTTCAGGTGCAAGTTAAAATTGACATCAACCACTTTTGGAAAATGTTTCTTTTCCTCTTGAACTAGATTTATGCATTGCCTATCGTACAGTATATACAACAACAATATATATATGTGTGCACCAAAACACAGGATCTAGAATGTTTACTGTTGGATTATTCACACTAGCCTAAGTCTGGATAAAAGTGAGATAGCCCTTCAAAGGAAAATGAATAAACAAGTTGTGTTATTGTCAAACAGTGAATACTACTCCTAAATGAGAGGAAAAAAAAAGAAAAGAAAAGAAAAGAAAAAAATATATATATATACTGTTTCCTTCAATGATCTGTGTAAATCTTACAAGGTAACATTAAGCTATTGAAATCAGACATAAAAGATGATATAATATAGGATTTCATTTATTTAGAGTGCACAAATATGAGAACTAATCCATGGTGACAAAAGTAAGGAGAGTTTTTCTGCTCTGTGTAGTAGGAACTCAGAAAGGCACAAAGGGAACTCCTTGAGACCTAACGACATTCAAATATTTTATTAGACGGGTGATGTCATTGTTGTGTTTATTTTTTAAAAAGTCACTGAATTTGTACTTAAAGTAAAATATCATTAAATTTTACTTAGAAACAAAAAGAAAACTTTGAAAAAAGTTTGTGGAAGCCCATGAGAAATCAATGATCCGGCACTAAAATATAAATGTAGCGATACAGTTAATAAGTATTTTTCTGAAGATGAATAATTACCCTGTTTCCTTTTGCTATATCCTCTAAAAACAACGACTTACTATGTTTCAGTATTTTGCCACTTCTTTTTTCAATAATTTCTGTTCAATATATGGCTATTATAACTGGAACATATTTTTTTCTTGTGAGATAACAGAAAGTATGGTACGAAAGATATCATGTCTTTGGAATTTAAGATATATTTCAAGTTAAATTGCACAAGATAAAATGAAGCACAACAGAAATAGCTCAAACATTCAACAAATATTGACCCAAACTGTGTTGAGAAGTTAATATTTATGAGACATATATATTAGCAAAGAGAGTTTAGAAGAGTGCAGTGAGATGCATCCAAATCCTTTCTGATTCTTGTGTCCCTAAGGGGAGTCAAAATTTCTGACGCTCAAAATCTCCTCTCAGAGTTTTACATCAGGTTGGATAATGCTGAAATTGCCTCCAGAATTCAGTGTGAAATGGTTTTAAAGTACCATTCCAGAGACATTGCATGCTGTGACAAATGATGTGTCCCAAAATCTATTTTTCTTGTTGATTGGAGATCTATTTAAACCTTAACAATTGAAGTTAATAGTTCCCTTTAAATAATTATACCTACACTATTAATTCCACTACTTGGCAAGTACTTATAATGCTTTTTTAATGTTATATGTGCTGTCCTGTATACTGAACAGAGAGAAATAAATAAATTACCACTGTAGTAAAAAAAAAACTCACATTCTCCTGAGAAGTCACACACAGTGATGCTATAATGGAGAACGAGCTTTGTAACCATCCTGGGGAAGAGGAGATGGGGCATAGAAAGATTTCCTGTTGAAAAATGAAGATTGGGTCTTACAGATAATTGGGGAGTAACAGTGAATTTAAGCAGAGGATTAACATGAGCAGATATGAATTTTTAATATCTTACTCTGTCGACTGTAAAAAAGGTGAATTTGGGTGGAATAAAAAATGAGGTGGGAAACCAGCTAGAATGCAATGGTAATAGAAGAAGTAAGAAATAAGAGTGAACCTGAGAGGTGGTAGAGATAATGTTCCTAAGTGAGCAAGCTCATTCAATAATTCTTTTAGTGGTTATTATGGTCAGATGAATCTCACGTTACACTTGTCCTGCAACAGAATTTCCATTATGTCAAAATAGCTGTAGTTGGATAAGATGTGTAACTTTCTGTAAAGGGTGTAGTGTTGCAATGATTGTCTTACACTACTTGTGATTTCTTCCCTGAGGCTGGGGGAAATCTCACTTTCTCTGAATTCACCCCTGCCTGAAGGCTGAGCAACACTGAATTTCTGCAATCTTAGAAATGGGAGTTGGGAGAGGGATAGCTGTTGGATAAGTCACGAATAGTATCTGCTTCATATATCACTATATTACTAAAAAGTACATGATTTTTCAAGATATCTTCCTAAACTGCAAATAAATTCAAGTTTGCTTCAAAGATTGGGCAAAATTTAACCTTTCCATAATTATTTTCAAGTGTTCATACATTTATTATTTGGAGTAAAACTATTATGCATATAGTCTATGTATATATTTATGCTCTTATTAGTCATTAATGTTTCTCAATATTTAAATGTGGTTAAATTTAAATTTTTTTCCTGCACCTCAATTCACTTTGACTAGTGGCCTTTTCCATTTGTCAGAGGACTACATGATCACACTTTAGTTAAGCAAAATAGTTTGTTTTTTTATCTCTAATTACCTATTTCTATCAACCTAGAATTTCTACAATAGCAAACAAAAATTATATTTTATATTGTATTATACATTTAGCAGCCTAGAATTCCTGGGATGTCAGAAAAAATAAAATGTTTTAATGTTCATTCATTCCTTAATGTTTTTAAGGAAAGCAGAAGACCAGCTTAGAGTTCTATACTTACTGCTCATTCATGTTTATATTCTCAGTTTATGTCAATTTGCCTTGATGCACATGGTGGTTGGAAAAAAACTCCCACTCCAATGAACCACACAATTGACAATTAACTGAAGTGTATAGTTTGCAAGCCCAAAGTATGTTTAAAGAAAGTCTTTGTGAATATAAAAGAATCTAATAACAGAAATTCAGTTAACATATGTCATACCTCTTGGTCCACACAAAAATGTTCCTTAATCCATTAAATTAAGATTATTTCACCCAGTCACAATCAAGACACTCATGCATGTGTAGCACAGAGAGCTTTGCAGAATTTAAGCAACTCTGAGAATAGCTTCCATTTAAACGTTTACTCTCCTACCTGAAAGTTTTCTTCTCACATCATACTAATTAAAACAAGGACCTCCTCGCAACCTCACTTTCTTTCATTTACTTTAAAGGTGTTTCCTCAATACAGATTGCTATATGAGCAGCAGTTTTCTCAATCTGTAAAATACTATAGAGACATTTTATTGGTTAGATTATTATTATCAAGTGACAAAAATTATATGAGTCCTTGGGTCATATATGTCGACTGCTGTTGATAGGATGAACTTCCAATACTTAAATTATATCACTTTTTCTTGCTCTCATATATGATTCATCAGTGTAAATTTTAAGCATGAAGATATACAGTCACATATATGATTGTGTCTTCAAGAAATTGTGAACTCTTTAACCTAAAATATTCTAATAAAGGGGAGTTGACCTAATCTTTAAAAATTCACTCAGGAAAAAAACGAGTTAACATGAATTTAAAAGTTAGTTTTATAATGTATGTGTGGTTACTTAATAATGTATTCACATACAATAATTATAAATATGCAAACTAAATTATAGGAATATTTTCAAACAAGTTAATTATGGAAAGTAAATAACATGGGAAAGTGATATGAAAGGAGAAGACTATCATATTCTTTATTTCAAAACATACTAAATATTTCAAAATTCGATTTAAATATCACTTGGAGTGTTCATGTAAAATGAGACATTTGCACAGCAAAGTTAAAAGTATATACACAGGTAAAGGCAAAATTAAGGATTTAAAATCAGTGGAATTTGTTTGCCACATTCCGTGTCTCATATTATTTATAGTTTTGCTATTTTATAAATATTTGAAGCACTGCCTGTCTGGCTTCCTCTGTGCACATTCTCTAATGTTCTGGCAGAGCCTACAAGGTTTGCGTGGGGTGGTCTTTCTGTCAAAGGCTCTGGTTTTAATTGATGTTATATTATGAACCACTGATTTCTAGTATTCCTCCAAAAAGATATCTGATGTGCTGATGACTTAAATCTGATACTGCTTGCTTCATCTCCATGGTTATATTCTTGCTGTTTTCATTAGTCTCCTTATATTATATTTAATTTCCTTAATAATCATCAGGTCTTAACAAACATGGGTCAATTCTTTGTATTAGAGGCTATAAATAACTTAGAAAGTTCTGAAGTTTATCCACATTATATTGACTTATTTTAATCTGCTTTCCAAGACTCAAGGCATTCTGAGTTACTACTTGAGATATTCTTAGATACAACTATGGGGTGGGGGGGGAATTCATGTTCTTTTGAAAACAACACAGAAAATGGTTATCTTTATTCTAATAAATTCAGTTCACTGAAAAATGGCACATGATCATTTACTACATATATTCATATCATAGTATATGAATACATTAGGCACCTAATTCAAAAGTATTGTATTTTCAATCTATTTGAAGCTGTTGGTAGCATTTTCAAACTCAACAACTCGTTTTCTGTCCCCTGCACTCATCCCTTTAACTCACAAAATATGAAACTTTATGGACAATTAAATTCCTATGTTCTCTCATTATTTACACTGAATCATTCTTCACTTACTACCCCACGTTGACTCACATTTACATGCATTCTATTCTTGCAGATAAACATTAAACATTTATTTTACATATATGTTGATGTTTGAATAAAGGACTACTGCTTTCATTTACTAATTGTAGTAAATTATCAGACTTTAATCATAGTGGATATAAGAACAGCTCCCTGTTTTATTTTCTAATAACGAATATAGGTAAATAGACAAATTTAACTGCATTTATTCACAGCAGCTCATCCATGTACATAATCAGTCATATGTTCATCCGGGAAACGTGGTGTTCTCATGTTTTATTCTTTGCACAGGATTTAAAAGTTTTCATGATGGGAAAGAGTTTCTAAGAATTGTAACAATATAACTAGGACTTTGAGAAAGTCTTCCTACACAGATACATTTGTAAAGTAAAAACATTTCTACCTGGTCATTATACTTAAATTCTCAGAATGTCTTCTGTGTTTCCCCGAAAATAAGACCTAACCGGAAAATAAGCCCTAGCATGATTTTCCATGATGACATTCCCTGAACATAAGCCCTAATGAGTCTTTTGGAGCAAAAATTAATAGAAGGCTCGGTTTTATTTTCGGGGAAACATGGTTGGAGAACCATTTTATTATCTATGTATGCTTTAAATGTATCCTTGCGTGTGTTTAAAAGGTGAAGTTAGTAGTTTCATCAGTAAATACTACATTTAAGTTTGGATTTATGTCTAATTGAGAATTATAGTGATTTCCTTCACCGCAATACTGAAATCCCATTGTGTTTAATTTACACAGTGTTTTGATAAATTTCAGCATATGCAAATATTTCAAACAGAATCTTATTTGAATGCTAATTAACAGTGAACTCTTGTTTGCCTGTGGTTTGCACAAACAATAGCATTCAAAGAAGACTGGAATAAAAGCAAACAAACATGATTATTTCCATATTTCTAACACTGATGAACAACAAAGATCAATGTTGATAATTTGAGGAAACACATAAGCAACCAGAGTTGGAAAAGGAATATTATAACAAAAAATAGCCCTCAAGTTTTCCAAGGTCATAGTAGATTCCAGAGAGTTAAAGTATGCCTTTATAAAGTCATCTGAGAAAAACAATTCAAAGACATTTGAGTCATATCTTAGGAAACCTTTTGCTGGGCTCTTAAGTAATGTTTCCACTGATTAAAATACTGGAAATCGTGTTTAGGTTAAAGACTAAAGGGTGAACAGAAATTAGACTAATAGGGGTGATCTACATAAAGTTTAGGGGGCAGGGAGGCATGGGGATGAGATGTGGATGTGTGTGAAAAGAGTTCCAGGCTGAGTGATCAACACAGAAAAGGAGTGGAATGACACAGGTCACGGTGTAAAGGAAACAGGTAGATCTATGAGAAGGCAGAAAGTGAGAAGTGTGCCTTTAAAATTTTGCTTTAAATCCCATAGAGAGTAAAAGACAGAGATACAAAGTTTGGAAGTACCTTACTGAATATCCAGTAAGAACATACTTATTGATGTTAAATAAATAATAGTTACAATAGAAACTGCATTCTTAGGTACTAACTTAACCTCGAATTGCAAAGACCATCTCTGTATTTGACTACCCAGGATATTTTAGATTGCTTTCATGGCTAAATTTAGTAATTAGCCCTAGATTACTTACATGTTTCTCACAAATAAAGGCACTATCACATCAGAAGTTTAAAACAAAGAAAAAACTTAAAAAAAAAAATAATGTATGTACAGAAAAAGAAAAAAAAGAAAGAAAACTTTTTCCCCCCTACCATATATATTGCTGCTCATTCTTATCTGTTTTGTCCCATAAGACTATGACTGGACTAAAGATGTCTTGTTTATACCTCTTCTTGGACCAGGTTTATCACTTATCACTGGACAAGTTCTGTGATAGGCAGCCAGTAAGATGGCCTCCAGTGATTCCCACCTCCTGTTTTTCACACCCAGTTATAATACCTTCCGTTGAGTGTGGGCTTGGCTTATTGACTCACTTCTGTGACTATTGTATTGCAGAAGGGATTGTACATAACTTCTGAAATTAGTTTATGAAAAAAACAAAGCAAAAATCACCCCTGTGGCTCCTACCCTGAGTACTCTCATTTTCTCTTTAAGTCTCTCACCCATGGAGAACCCAGGTCCCATATTGTGGCCCCAGTCTTGTAGAGAGGGCCATGTAGCAAGTGACCAAGGCCAGCAAACAACTACTATATGAGTGAGTTTAGAAATGTACTTTCTCAGTGAACCCTTCTCATGGAACTACAGTCCTAGCTAAAATTGTGATTGCTCCCTCATCAGAGGCCTTGAACCAAAGGTACCCAGTAAAGCTGTGCCCAAATTTCTAATCCACAAAATCTGTGAGATGATAAATGTTTGTTGTTTTCTATATCTACATTTTGGAGGAATTTTTTAAACATGTAAATAGACAACTGATACAGAGTTTGGTACTAAGAGTGGGGTGCTTCATAATTAAAACTAAAAAAGGTGGGTGTATCTTTGAATATGGGTAGTGGATGTGGGGACAGTGTAAGTTAAAGCCTAAAGTATTTTCAACAAATTATTACTGGATGCCTCACAGTCTTTGATAAGGTGGCCAGTGAGGGCTTTCAGAACAGTATATATTGTAGAAACTGGAGGAAAGGGATAATTGTTAAGTGGTGGGCAGAAAAATTTAGCAGTACTCTAACCTGCAGGAATAGGTAAACTACAAGCTGTGCCTAATGAACTGAGTGATCTAACTGAAGAGTTTTCTAAGCAATGGGTTGAAGGTGCTGACAGGATTCTATTTGCTGCTTTTAGAAAAAATGTTAGATGAGAAAAATAAATTGAAGGGTGGATTGTTAAGCAAAAAGGAACCAGGACATGATAAGTTTGAAAATGTTCAGCCTCTGCAGATGGACTATTACGTTGAAAATAACAAATTGTTTCCTAGCAAGGATTAAATCCAGGGCACCCTTTGAAAAGCATGGTCTAAAGGTGCGGTGAGGGCATGACTGTAAATTTCTTTGTAAAAATCTCAGAATGATCAAAGACTGTGTCTCAGAGCACTGAGACAGACAACACCCTTTTAAGGACTTTAAGGGTATGCTTTGTGGGTCTCTCAAACAGTAGAGCTTCTGAGGTGTTGAGGTGCTGTGCCTCAGCTGTCTCAAAAAGTGATGGGAGGCTTATGGAGGTGGGTTTGTCAAATGGAGTGAACACCAGTAAGATTCCTGGAATACCTACAAAGTTTTCTAAAGAATTATGTTAGCAGAAATACTGCCAGCTTAGACCGAAAGACACAGATATAATACAAAGGGAAAGGAGCTGTTGCATGCCCTGAATTCTACTAATAGGCAAGAAAACTACTCAGCTGCATGTATGTGCTATTTCTGATGGGGGGAGAAAAAGAGGGGGAAAAAAAAAGGAAGCATGCCTCAAAGAGCTGAACTAAAAGCCATGGAGAATAACTCCTGGCCAGAAGGAGTATTGTGTCCTAATGAATGTCCAACATTTGCGTAGTTGGATTTCAAATGTGGTATGGATTAATAATTCCTGGATGCCCTTGTTTCTCCACTTTTTGAATAGGAATATTTCTGGTGAGGTTCCTAGGCCTATATACCATGTGAGAGAAAGAGTGCATGTGTGTGTGTGTGTGTGTGTGTGTGTGTGTGTGTGTGTGAGAGAGAGAGAGAGAGAGAGAGAGAGAGAGAGAGAGAGAGAGAGAGAAAGAGAGGTGTTACCTCTTTAGCTCATATGTCTACAGTCTGACAGGAACTGTATCTAAAGAGCTATACTTGAGAGACTACATCCAAGAAGCACTTCTGTACCTAGACCTGATTTAGATGACAAGATTCTGGAAATTGAGTTGCTCTTGAATGGGATTAGTCTACTGTGGGACTTGGAAGGGTTGACTGAGAAGGGTCATTGGGAGGTAGAGGGCAAATTGTGGCATCAGCCTCCATTATTGGTCTCTATGGCCCCCAGCTCTTATGTATTCATACCCTTGCATATTCCTCTATCATATTGTCCTATGGTTTCTCTGTGTGACTAGTGGAATATAACAGAAGTGATGTTATGTCACTTCTGAAATTAGGTCATAAAATTCATTTTTGCTTCTGTCTTGGTGGCTTGCTCTTTCACTTTCATGGATTACATATCTGGTGGGGGTGGGATTCATTTCTCACATTATGAGTAGCTCTGTGGTAACTCCACACGGTAAAGAATGAGACCTTTTGTTAGAAGGCGCATGAGTGAGTTTTGAGGCAGTTCTTTAGCCCAGGTCAAGGATTCAGAAGACTGCAATCTCAAAGGACAACTTGACTGCAACCTCAAAAGGATCTTGGGCCAGAAACACACAGCCAAGTTGACTCCAGATTCCTGGGCCTTTGGAAACTGTTTAGATAATAAATGTGGATTGCCTGCCACTGATACATCTTGGAGTAATTTGTTACACTGCAATAGATAACTGTATTAGTCAATGTTCTTCAAAGAAACAGAACCAATAGGATATATAGACATAAGTAAAGAGGAGATTTTTTATTGGAATGGTTCCTGCAATTATGGAGACTGAGATATGCCATGATATGCCATCTGCAAACTGGAGAATCAGGAAAGCAGGTGGTACAATTCAGTACGAGTCCAAAGGCCTGAGAACCAATGTGGCTGCTGGTGTAAATTCTGTAAATTCTGGAATTCACAGACCAGAGAACCAGGAGCTCTGATGTCTCAGAGCTGGAGCAGATGGATGACCCAGTTTAAGAAGAGAGGAGAGAACTCACCCTTCCCTCACCTTTTTGTTCTATCCAGGCTCTCAATGGGTTGGATGATGCCCATCCATTTTCATGAGAGGGGGTCTTGTTTACTCAGTCTACTGATTCAAACACTAATCTCTTCCAAAAACACTATCACAAACACACCCATAGATAATGTTTTATGAGCTATTTGGGCATCCCTTAGCCCAGTCAGTTGACACATGAAATTTACCACCACAATAACTGTTATAGATACCAATATGGCAAGTTACAGCAAAGCCAGAGTAGTAGAATTGTCTTGATTTATTAGCAATAACATACTCACATATTCACCTTCCTTATTTTTTTCTCTGTTTTACCTTCTTTCCTTCCTTACTTCCTCCCCTCTCCCACATTCCCTTCCTCTCTGCTTTCCTCTTTCCCTTCCTTCTCCTCTTCCTTCCTTTTTTAAATTTTTATTTATTTACTTTTTTTCATTCTGAAAATATGCTGTGAATATCCATGTGTCAGATGCAGGGAATCCAGCAATAAACAAGGCAGAGATGGTTCAAGCTTCTTAAGTTCTGGTAGGAGGGATACAAACATGGCAACTTGGAAATGAAGAAAATGAAAAATAAATATGTGTATACAGTAATAAATAATGTGAATCTAAGTAGTAATGTGTTCTAAAAATTAATATAACATGAAATGTTTGCTGTGATGGGAAACCTAGAAAGAAATTTTAGATAGGGTATTCAGAAATACCTATTTTAATAGGTAACAGATGGATCCATTTATGAATTATTCAAAGAGGGGAAAATGTAATAGCCTTGGGAAACAACGTTCAGGCAAAGGGATCTGCATGTGCAAAATGTATGACTATAATTCTATTTCTTTTATGTTACTGTCATTATCAACGACCTCTAGGCCTTCCTTCTGGTAAATGTTATTGCTCCAGGAATGCAAGTATGACTTAGCCCAAATGAACTGGGATCTGTCTTCTTTTGGACATGAACAAGAAAGCACACTGCATTTTTAAAATCATGAGAGAAACCAGGCTGTGAATAAATTCAGCATGATGGGAAGACCAACGCCACATAATGCAGGCAAACAGAAAAAAAATCTTGACGATATTATACCTGAAGCCTACATACGTCTAAATTACTACTTTGTGAGATGATTAGTTGTATTATTTTCCAGGACATGTTAGCATGTTGTGCAGCATATTTCCATAATTTGGTCAAAAGCATTTATATCTGATTCATTTTTGGTCCATTGATTCCACTTCCATACATTTATCACATGAGAAGAATTATTTGTTGAAGTATTTGATTATAAAAGGTAGGCACAGAATACCAAGAAAAATTTTAAATGTTTAAGTAGTTGAAATAAATATAATTATGAGAACAGTTTAAGCATGTTCAAAGTAAAACGAATATAGTCTGACTGGTTAAAATTATATTTATTGTTGTTATTATGACTTATTTAAAGAGAAGTTTAAGTTTCACAGTAATATTGAGGGGAAGGTAAAGAGATTTCCCATATGGATATACCCCTTTCCCACTTACTGCATAGCCTCCCCTGTTATCAACTAGAGTGGTACATTTGTTACAGTTAATGAACCTACATTGACACAATATTACCCATAGTCCATTTACATTAGGGTTCATTCTTAGTGTTGTACATTCCATAGATTTGGACAAATGTATAATGATATGTAACCATCATTATGGTCTCATACAGTGTTTTTTCACTGACCTTACTGATATAATGACCTTAAAATTATATTTTAAAATAATGTTTAAAATAAGAGAAAATAAGATGAAAAGTACTATACATACAGAGTCATGTACACATAGAGACGCAAAGAAAGATATGGGAAAAATACACGGAAATATTAATTATGATCGTGGTTTCCAATTAATTTTTATGCTTGGTACAATTTTCGATACCTTCTACTTCCTGAAATAGCTCATGTTACTTTATAATCATAAAAATTCAATATTATGCATAAATAGAGAATACCCCATTCACTAAACCTAGAACAATGTTAACTAATTATCCAATTTAATTGCAATTATAATGGATGTCTTGCTAATGGTAACAAGTAGGCTCTTTTCTAATGCTCTTGTAGTAAAAGTAAAATTAACTTCATTAATTCCAACACTTGCAAATGAATGGTATAATCATGTTAAAATCCATCTTTTGTTTCAATAATTATTTAATCACTTTGTATTTTATCTTGAATAAGTAAACATAGTCAAGCTCTGATACAACTACATTGAACATAGAAATAAGAAGAAAATGGAAAGACAGAAATGGAAGATTATTTTCAAGATTTTACTTAATATAGAATTGCAAACCATAAAAAATCTTAATAAGCAACAGAAAATAGTCAACATATTTCTGAATATTATGCATATGTTTAGAATGCTCATCCTTTGACTGATGTTCAATTATGGTTATTTAATGCTTTAATTGTCGACATTCCTTCTGGGAAAGTTTTGTGCCCATTTTCTAAGATGATTTGGGGATATAAACTTAGAATTACATATAATTTTACATATTTAATGGTTATAAAAGTAAATTATATCAGAAACTTAAAGTTGAAAAGATGAATAAAATAAAGTTGAAGGATTAAAATGTTAATTAATATATGAGAAAAACAGACTTTTTTTTCCAGAAATTCTGTGACATTTACATTTCTTTAGAACAATTAATGACTTCAAAAAAGAGTGATTTGAGGAACATGGTGAATTAAAAGTAGTCACCTTTCTAAAATAACTTTCATATATTGTCTCCTTTATTCTGTCATTTAATGTGAAATTATACCTCATCTCTTTCTTTCACACACACACACACACACACACACACACACACACACACACACATACACACATGCACCCATAAAATTGAGATTCTCTTATTGAGGCATCTTTTTGCACCACAGTTAGGGTTAGTATCATACGAAAGGTAGTGAACCCTAAATGTCCAGAACTACTTGTGTTGAAGTCTGGACGTGTTGCAAAAATCTTTCCTTTTGTAGGCCAAACTCAAAGCTGGTAGTCTTTCAGTTCTTCCAATAAATAGGTCAGAACAGTATTCTCAAGTTTGGAATATGCTCCAGAACCCAGTATAGCCCTTTAACTACTAAGCTTCCCTCCCAAAAGGAGGAGTTAAGAAATGCATCATCTTGTTCTGTACTTTGCAGGGGATGTCAAGCATGCCATGACCCAAACCAACAGACCCTAAAAATTTCACTAATGTGATATATTCCTGAATTCAAAAATTTTACCACCCATCTTCTTAAATATAATGTGCTTACCAAGGCTACCATTGTACTTGCCAATTCTTATGCTCTGGTCTGATTCATGGATCAATATGATGCTCTATAAATTGTCCATTATAGTCCAGGTCTTTGGATATTTTATAACTTTTTCCTAGACGAAGACTGTAATTTCATTCTGTTGGCCATATGTATACATGTAAATCGCTCCTTTTCCTCCTTCCTGATAGACATGGAAGAGATTGCATTTGCCAGATCAATCTCAGCATACTATGTATCAAAGTCTATGTGAAACTGCTTTTAAAAAGATTCTATTTCTCATAAAGCAACTACAATTAGGCCACTGCCTGGTTAAGTTTGAAATAGTTCATGACATGAGCTACCAGACATTCACAGACTGATGTGGGACCCGTGAGTCTGGTAGGAGATCTAAATGGCACTGTGAGTCCTAGGTAACAATGTCAAATTAACATCTGCAGTGATATCTGCAATGAGTCCTGAAAGATCTGGGTATTCTCTCTTTCTCCAATGCATCGCTACCTCAGTAGATTGTTGTAAATCCCTTTGTGGGAAGACAAAGATAATGACTACTCAATGCACTTGCTATGGTATTTCAGGGTCCTCCTTCAGTCCCAATGGTTCTAGATCAGAGAAATAACTCAAATCTAAAAACTCCGCAAGAGACAGTGACTTTTCCTGGAGCTCTCAGCATTCACATCAGTCACCCTTGGTTTCTTTTCATTATAAAGTAATGAAAAGTCCTTTGTAGTCTACCACAGCATTTCTGATATTTCTACATCAATTATGTGGCCCATATTTTTCATTTCTTTTCATTATATAAAGTAAACAAGACTCTTGTTGGCTGTCCATCTATCTTTCCTCTCAGGATTACCATGTTCTTTTACCTATTTCCATGACTTTGTGCACAGCAGCTCCTGCTGGCTATCCTCTGGTATTGCTGCCTTTTATAATTGTACTCACTTAGCTTCTGATGGTTAATTGCCAAGTGGGTTCTGTTATTTAGGGTAACAGTAGATGGTAAGATAGGGTCTTACCACCCATTGACATCGGGAAATCCAGTTTTATAACAGCATCTCCTATTATCAGCCATGACCTACAGAAACTAGTCACCACTGAGCTGCTCGATGATACTGGTGCATTCCTTATCATTTTGGTGAATTGATGCTTTTCTAGTCTGTTATATAACTTTGACAACTGTGGTTTTCCCAGACTTACAGAGTGTTTCTGCTCTGGCATACTCACCTCTCTGAGTTTTTTTATTTTTTCCTTCAAAGTCTACCACAGCATTTCTGATATTTCTACATCATATGTGGTCAATATTTTATTTTCCAAGTTTAAAATTCATCTTACCAGCTTACAGACACTATTTTCCAAGTCCTTGCCAAAACAGTAAATCTTGTTTCATGGGATAATGTCATCATAATAATAAACTCTTCCCTTTCCAACTTGATTTGCCCCCTCCTCTTTGATCCAGGACCTTGAGGATCCAACCCCATTTATAATTTCCTTTCTTCAATTGGCACATATTAGCCAAATCCTGTAGCTGTCTCACAGCACCCAGGATGTAGCCCCCTTTAGGCAGGTCCAGCATGGCCTGAGTAAGCCAGTGTAAGGATTTGAAACTTGTTATTGTTCTGGTTTCCAATGCTGAGGATGTTGCCAAGAGGGGAAGTAGAAGTAGATGCCAGGAGACTAACAGGCATTTTCTTACAACATTTGTTTCCTCCTTTATTTCCTAAAAAGCATTTTCGTTTAGCACCCCTAACTCATAAACCTCAAGTACAGAGGGAATTCTATTATCTTTTAAGAAAGGAGAGTGAGCCATATCTTCAGACTCCCATATTCCTGAGACTCTATGAGTTCAAGGTTCTCATTTGGATTTTCCCAGATATCTCCAACCCAAGTCAAAGGGTTCCATTTTTTCTCTATGTTGATCTTGGCATCAGAGACCTGCTAGGACTGAGAATGCTAAATTCTCTGAAGATCTGTTACATTTACATTTTAATCCTGAGCCAAACCCTCCTCTCGGTGGAAGTTCAGTGTTTCCATAATTGCTGGAACATGCCCTTGTGCATTCACATCTTGCCTTGAATTGGTGATAATCTCCCTTTGCCTGTTATTTTCTCTCTTCAATACATCTCTGTTGCTTGGCAAGAATAACCCTAGTCAATTTTACTTCTGGGTAACATTTCCCTCATACTTACCAAGTATTGCACTAACCAGTACATCACCTTCTACTAGTATCCCATCACAATTCACCACTGAGAAAAGTAACAATTGCTGGGTGTGTTTCTCTCTCCACCTTTCAACAAGATGGGATACTAGTATAAGGGGATGAACTGATCCATTTTCAAAGTCCCATTTTTGATTCTATTTCTTGGGACCACCTCAGGCTCCAAATGTCTTAGACTGAATTCCCCAGAAACTGACTCTGGAATTGAGAGTTGTGTACAAGTGGTTTGTTAAAGAGTGTCTTGAAATATACAAGTGCAGGGAAAGGATAAGGCTGGAGAAAGTGAAAAGAGGAAGAACCATAACACAGTTGCCACTGAAACTAAAGCCAATCCTGCATGCAGCTATGAACCTGGGAGGGTCATTTTGGAGTTGTCCAAAATTGAGACAAGGAGGTTAAGTCTTGGTTTCCCTGCTTCAGTTCAGTGTTTACCATTTACTTTCTCATGAAAAGGGACATAGGCTTCGTCAAGGCAACTTCTAGTGTCTAAAGCCCATTCACGCTGAACAGAATAAATGTTAATTTTTATAAGGTGGGGGATAATTTTGTTGTCTGTGAATGAGGGGATTGGTTGGAGCACCACAGCAAAAAATTTGAGAAACTAATGAAAAGGTTAACTTCCTAGCAAAGTAATAATACACAAAATTAGACCAAGAAGTGGAAAACTTGTTTGGATCAAAAACTTTAGAGGGACATAGAAAGGTGATTTAAAAATGTGTCTTTAAAGGCACCAGAATAGATGATGTTAGAGCTATGTTAATGAACATTTTTAAATTATTTTTTGAGAAAAAATTTGTGATAAAGAGTAGCTACCCAAGAAGCAGAAAAAAGGAAGACAGCAAAGGAGCATATTTAATCCAATAAAAACTGCATTTATATAGAATAGTCAAATATATACCAAGTCGATAGAGCAAATTAGAAAATTAAGAAATACATCTCAGAAAGTTTGATATACATAAAATATATTCACATATTTTAACTCAGTACGCAGAGAATAGATTTGAAATAATTTGTAGTTACACACTAGTTACCCAGCTGGAAGAAAATGAAAGTGTTTACCTACTTGTAATAGAATGAAAGCCTTGTGTATTAAACATATAATACAAACGAAAATTAAGTTTATTAAGAAATTTTAGGAAATTACCTTTGAGGAAGTTATCTAAGATTGGACCTGAATTTATAACATGAAAGTGTTGGTATATGACTAATTTAAAAAAAAAAAAAAAGTTTAAATATGTACTAAGTAAAATAAAAAGACATGGCAGCATTGGAAAAAATAAATGTGTAATGCATATGAGAAAAAAGTAATTGACATCTATAATATTAAAATAAATCATAAATTTCAAGAAAAAGACAAAAACAAAAAAATGTTTCAGGATATGAATAGATAACTCATAGAAATTCAAATTAAGAAGACAAAATAATGCATATTCAAATTCACATATATTATTATAGAAGTACAATTTGAAGTAGCAAAGATAATTTGCACCCAAACTGGCAAAAAAATTAAGAGCCTGAATATTCTAATGATTTTGACTTCTTATTCAGAAATCCATATAGAACCAGGTTACTAAATGGTCTGATTTTCTTAAAAGAACTGGTCTTTTCAGAGGTATAATTTAATTTGTCTCTTACTTGCCATATCCCATTTCTGAAATTTTTCTTGACCTTTTGTAATCTCATTTCATATAGAGGTGCGGGAAATAACTTGTTTCATGTCAGTGTTCACAAACTAAACAATTTTATTCAATGCCTATTCTTCCACACACTAACATTTGTCAGTGTGTTGTAAATATTTTTACGCCAATTTATAATTTTTTAAAAAAATGAGTTTGTTCTAGAAAGCAAGTGATTGTTGATATGGTCCTTTCTGTACATGCAAAATCTCCCAGTTAACTTCTGATGTTTTGTCACTACATTTACATTTCTATCTATCATCTATCTGTCTGTCTGTCTGTCTATCTGTATATCTATCTATCTATCTATCTATCTATCTATCTATCTATCTATCTATATTGATCTATCTTCTATCATCTATCTACCTATCTAATCTATTTAGAAAGGTATTGATTTTACTATCGTTAACAGTCCAAGAAAAATATATCCATTTCAATTGACTAATATTATTTTAATCAGAGCCATAATTGTACAGTGAGTTCAATTATTACATCAAGTTAAGATGAACTGATTTAAGATGAACTACTAAAAGGCAACTAGAAAATGTGTCCTGCAAAAATCAATGCAGTAATTTCTCTTTTTTGAATTTTTAGAAGGGGGAACATGTGGCCTATAGATATTTGTATTATTATTTACATATTTACATTTTTGACACAACAGAATATTCAAGAGAGGTGTACATTAAGGCCATGATGCCATCCATGGTTTATTGTCTTAATCCAATGGTACAATAAATATTCATTAGGTCAAAAAGTAATTATTTCTAGTGTTATATTTATTATTTTCTGTTTCTATCCTTCCCCTTTAATCACCTTCAGCTATGGAAAACTGATATATACCTCGCATAATCACCTTTAATAGTTTTCTTTAACTTTTTGTACTGCTTAATTTTGACCTCCAATTTCTTAACAAAACATGTCAATTCAATGTAGGAGTTTGCATTGAAACAACATTTGTTTAAACTGCAGTATTTTTAAAGCTTCATTAAGATATAGTTGGCAAATACAATTGTAGGATTTTTAAGTGATGTTTTGATACACATATTCATTATGAAACATTTCCTTCCATCACTGAACTCTAATATTTTTTGCCCATAATATATCTTATTTGAAAATGTGTATATGATCACAGATTCCAATTATTTAATGTTTTATAATGCTTTCTGCTACCCCCAGAAACATTGCCAGAGTTTGTCATGATATAAAGGATGCTCTCAATGAGCTGACCTCTGTTTACTTTCCCTGTGTTATTTCTCACCAATCTCCATAGAGAAACAGACCAAGCCCAGTGCCACTCCTACAATGTTTTCTCTACTTTTGAATCACTCTGAGTTTTCTGTCACTATTTTGCATTTATGTAGTACTTGTCTCACTTGTCCTTTGAGGCACTGCATCCTTTGAAAAACTTTCCCTGATGACTTTCACTATTTCAGGCATCCTTCCACTGCACAGCCATGTCCCTATCTGTATATTTCTATCATAACCATTATCGTACTGTATTGCAACATTTATTTTACTTATCTACTTCCCTATTAGACTTAAAATTTTTATTTTCATCTTTATATTACTAGTGTCTGGTACAATGCCTTGAAATTTGCAGGTACTAAATAAGTATTTTGAGTAAAAGGATTAAGGGAAAAAAATTGAGTATTTGATAACACACCCATAAATTCTTAAATGTGTGCCTTAGATATATCCATTCATTTTCTTAGTCATCTGTTATATATTTCATATGCCTATGAAGAATAAACAATAAATCATATTTAAAGGCTATAATTATATTGATAATAGCTACTTTGTGTTGATTTTTGAACTATTTCCCCCTTTTTTATACCATACTGTGTTTTTATTTGCATTTTATAAATGAAAAAAATGAGGTTCATCGATATTAAATGCTTAACATAGTGCAAACCATGTACAACCTGTTCAGAGAGATTAAGTTAGTTCCCCATGGCCACACAGTTAGCAACTGGATGTGCTTTCACTAAATTTGAATCTGTACTCTAATGTAAAATTTGGAAAATGTAATGAATGAATTTTGTTTGCAAGGAAAATGTCAAGAAAAATTTTATAAGCAGCAGAGTTCTAAGTTAGCTACATGTGACAATATAATATCAGCTAATTTGAAGCTGAAACTAAAAAGTTAATGATCAAAAATTATTGTATGCTTTTTGACATATGGTCTACGTCTTGAATTTCTGCTTTAGACATGCACTAAAGAATATTCTCAAGGCTGCATCGTATAAAGGGCAAATGATGACAGGAGGATTCTTTCCATTATTAAAATATATAAATATACTAATAATTACATAAGTATTTGGATAAATGCATTCAGTGTAGTATATGTGTACACACACACACACACACACACATACACACACGTGTTTTATGTTCATAAAACATACCCAAATCTCTGAGGCATTTAGAGATCTAGAAGAGCAGCTAATTTAGATTAAGTTTAGCTCTCTTTCTCTTCCTCTAAAATCCTCACAAATTCTTAGATCCAAATTATATAGTAAAATAAATGTATTAATTACCCAGCTGACTTCTAGGCAGGAAAAAAGCTTGAATTTCTTGGGAATCTTCCTTTATAAGGGACATTAAATATACTTTTTCCGTAGCTTTGAAATTGATAAAAAAAAGTAGGGGGGAAAAGATGATTTCATAGTAGAAATTAAAAAGTAATTTTTGTTGGTCAAAAAATTTGGGGAAATTACATTCAAGAATTATAATAAGAAATATTATAAGAAATATTTCTCTGAAGTTTTGATTTTGTGTACTGTCAATCTACTTATTAAGCATGAATAAAACTTATTTTTTTCTTTTAAGGAAATACATTAATAGTAATTCTTATATTTTAATATTACTGATAATAGCTTTTATTTGTTGATCCAAAATCTCATTTTCTTATTTGGAAAATTGAACTGATATTTAGATGGAAAACATGAAGGGCTTCCTATACTTTAAAACCAAGTATAGAAAAGAAGTAGCTCAATGAACATATTCTTTATTTGCTCAGGAAAATTATGTAGAATCTTTTCCTGGTTATTAAATAGTCAACTTTCAGCACTCTACACTAATAGTCAATGGAGAATAGTTTAAAGGATTCAAAATATTTATAAAATGAAGCATAATGTAATACATAAAGTAACTAAAGCATATTATATATTCTTTGGATCTGTAACCAACATTGACCTTTAGATTTCAAACATTATATATTTTAGATCTAGAGTATATATACATTTCACTAAAGGCCATGATGTACCTCCTTGAAGATACCTCATGCCATAGTGTTACCATACATTCCAAATATTTAGGTGGTATTCACGTTTTCCTGGGACGCCTCTGTTCCCTAGTATTTGATACAAGCATATGCCAAAATTTCTAATTATACTAATAGATAGCTTTGCAGATCAATAGTATTTATAGTTTAAATAATTATGTCCATGTAGGAAAATATTTTTTCATATAGAATGTTTAAACTTTCATCCAGGTATAGCACACATGTTATGTTGAAAAATGCTGGAATCATAAGTGTACAGATTGATGAATTTCATCAAATTGGACATATTGATGTAACCAGTACCTAGATAAAAAAAAATAACAGAGCAAAACACCTAAAAATAAAAACAAATAGGGAATATTACGAACACCCAGAAGATCTCTCATGCCACTTTATAGTCACAACCCTCCCTCAAAGTAACCACCCTCTGGACATAATATAAAAGGAAAGTAGCCTGTTTCTCACTTTTACACAAATTGAATCACACAGTTTTCTCTTTGGCTTCCTTGATTCTCAGTTTGATTCATGTATAATGTTGTATGTAACTGTGGTTTTTCACTGTCATTAGTGTATGTTGAGGGGAAGCAGAGTATGCCACCCCAAAATATGCCTTTTGGGATTTTGACTATGTTAAGCTGGTTATTTTCAAGAAACGGAAGACCCCAGAAAAAACATGTGTCCTTTCTCCTAACTGCCTATAAGAATTTAGATAGAGAACTTGTTCCTGGAAGGGAGATTGTATCATAAATTCCTATAGTTTAATCTTAACTAGTGTATGATAGACAGGGAGGAAACTAGCAAGTCCCTTTTGATCAAAGTCCTCCATGTCCCATGTTTTCAAGGTAGCCCAACAAACATGTGTTTACTAAACATTAACTCTTTTCCTGTCCTTGTAAATTGCTTTACTTCCCTTTGAAGTTTTAGACCCTTTCCTCCTTTTTAGTCCTTAATGGCATTGATACCTCATTTTGCTTTTCTGTCTTTAGATGTTTCATACTTACGTGAATTTCTAGTGTGCATGTGTTAAAACTTGATTTTCTTCTGTTAATCTGTCTCATTTTAATTTGATTATTAATCCAACCAGAAGAATTTAGACATGTGGGAGAAAAATTAATTTTTTCAGATCCCAGAGTGCCATTCTACTGTGTGATTGTATCATAATTTATTTTTATCATTTACTACTGAGGGACATTTGGGCAATCTCCAGTTGGGACTATTATGAATACTGAGTTTATGAGCATTCTTGTGACTATCTTATCATGACATTTTTATTAGGCATATAGCTAAGCATAGAAATTCTGGGCTATAGGGTTCGCATATAGTCAGGTTTTAAAAAATACCACAAACATCTTTTTTCCCAAAATGGTTGACCATTTTACACTCCCTTTGGCAGTATATGTGAGTACTGTTTGCTCCACATCATCAAAACTTAGCATTTTGGGCCATATGTTTTTAGCAGAAATTCCACAATGAGTAATAAAATTTAGTCCCCACCCCACTTAGTATACCCTGTCTTGTGAAATATGTACTCAAGTGTTTTGTCTAATCTACTGGATGGCCCATTTTGTTTTTAGCTGAATTTGTAGTAGTTATTTATATATTCAGGATAGAATTCTTTATCAAGTGCATAGATTGCAAATTTCTCCATATATGTCACTTATTTTCTTAATGGTGTGTCTTCACAGTTTGATTTTTAATTTTATAATCTTTGTGGATAGTGTTTATAGTATCCTGTAAAATATATTTTCCTGTTTCATGATTATGCAGGTAGTCTCCTGTGCTTACTTTTTAAAGTCTTATTGTTTTGCTTTTACACTGAGATCTCCAATCCATTTTAAATTAGTTAGTGTTTATATTATTAGGTAGGACTGAAGATTTATTTTTCTTTTTTTTTTATAACATGAACAATATTTTGGATTGTAACATTTACCAAAATGTCAATCCATTCTACATTCCAAAGCATGGTCACCTTTGTTACAAATTTAATAATCACATTTTCACTCAATATGTATTGAACATCTCAGATGACCAATTCACCATTGTAGATGCTTGAGGGGAAAGATATAAAAATGAAATAAAAATCCTGATGAGGTGAAAGTCATAGTAAAAAGTAAATTTAATACAAGACAGTTTGATAAATGCTGTAACAGAATCATTACAGAAGTGCTAAAGAAGGACTATAGTTATTTCTAGTAGATAGAAAAAGTTCTTTTGGTAATCATTGATGTATGAGAGTGGAGGAAAGCATGGAACTAGTTGCCCATTGAACCTTGATTGGGAAGCATGTCTAGCAGGAGGTAGAAGAGCCACTGGGAGTGGAAAATTGGAAATCATTAATAGCAGAGTATCAATATGATGCCAAGTCTTTTAGACTGACTTTAATAAGCAGTTATTGAAAACTTTTAGCAGTAAAAATAATGAGAATTGTGTTTTAGGAGTAATTGTACCACGCAGTAGATTTCTAGAGGAAGATGTAGAAACAGAATGATAAGAGGTTTCCCACTGACAGGAAGAAGCTGGTTGGGCAGGCCACAGAAGTAGAATGAAAAAAGGAACAGGCAGATTTTTAGAAACATTTTAAAGTCTCAATGACTGGCAGAATGATCAGTTTGTAAGAATAAGAGTGGTAGAGTTTCTGGCTTGAGCAATCAATTTAATGACATTAACAAAGGACTACAGGAAGTGCAGAATCACAGAAGAATGTGAGGACATTGACAGTCTCAGTGTGACAATCTCATTGTAGTATTCATTTTATATTTGAAAGAAAGCCTATAGTTATAGTGGCAAAATTTGAAATCATATTCAGAATTAATCCTCAAAATTAGAATGAGACCCCACATGTCAGACTATGCATTTAAATTCAAAGAAGAGTTACAGTTGAATCTATATAGAAGCCCATGATTTTGTCCTTTAGCTACTAAGTTTTATAGTGAATTTTTTGCAGCAAAATATAAACAAATAGTTTGTTTCTAAAAAAAAAAAAAAAAAAAGTATATTGGTGTGTGGTTATAGAATAAGGGAAAGTGAGAGAGAGAGAGAGAGAGAGAGAGAGAGAGAGAGAGAGAGAGAGAGAGAGGAGAGGAGAGACCAGGAAGATATAAGAAATGTAAGGATCAAAGATTTTTCCAGTCAAGATGGCAGAGTTGGTAAATGCTGTGCTTGCCTTCTCTTTTGACCACATCAACCATTACATCTAAATTACAGAACAATAATCAGTGAGAATCACCTGAAGTCTAGTTGAACAGAAGTCCTATAACTAAGGACGTAAAGAAGAAGCCACCTCGAGACTGGTACGAGGGCTGGAGGAGACATAGAACCAGCTGGTCCCATATCTACATGTGGTGGTTAAAATCAGGAAGGATATCTCAGCTATGGAGGTCACCCCTGAGGAACAAGGGGTCCCAGGCCCACACCAGGCTCCCCAGCCCAGGGTTTAGAGATGGGAAAAGAAGTCCCTACAACTTCTGGATGTGAAAACTAGTGGAGATTGTGGCTGAGTGAGATTGAGGGTGGCTGGAGTCCAAGGTGTTCCTCTTAAAGGACCTGCACACAAATGTACTTGCTGATAGACTCACACATTCTGAGCTTCATCGTGGGACAGCAGCTCAAAAAGCACCAGGGACTTACAGGGAGGAACTGGAATGTCTGGCTTTAGGATGAGGGCTTGAGGGGCAGCATTCTCCCCAACAGAAGTGCTGGCAAAAGCTATTGTTTCTTTGTTGAGCCCGGTGTGCAGACACAGGTAGCCATCATATCTGAGTCTCCATTGCCACACCTAACTTGTGGGCACACCCAGCCACTTCCAGGCTTTTTCCTACAAATGTCCTTCCTTGGCTTGTGCTGCAGACTTTCCTAAAATATCTCAAAGGGTCACAGAACCCAAACAAGCAGCACCTGGATTTGGCATGTCATACCTCTTCCTCAGCAACCCCAAGCCGGGCACTAATGGCAGCCAGTCTTGGTTCCCTGCTTGGCCTTTCAAGGCACCTACAAGATCAGCCTGTGTGGCAGCCATCTTCAAATTGCTTTGTTGCTCATGCCAGGAGGCCCTGAGCGGGGCAGAGGCTGCAGCTAACTTGACCCCTCCCAGGAGGCCCCCAGGACAGCACATCTGATGGCCACCTTCAGACAGAGCTGGAGCATCACCCCACTGACTCAGGAGATGACACATCCAAAGGGAAGATGGAGCAGGCACCAGAGCCCTGATGTAGTGAATCCTGCTCCATAGGGTCAGCCCCTGCACAACAGCTCCTCCACTGTAGTCATGTCCAATCCTCACAACCAATCAGCCTGATGGTCAGTCCCTGTCATTGATGTGGAAACAGCAGCTGCAGCTTAATTACAATAAGAGGGTATGCACAACGTACACAAAGGAAATACCTGCAGCACCTGGCTCAAGTGACCGGGGAGACTGCATCACTGAGCTCCACAGGACACCAACTACATCAGGCCCTCTACTAAGACCAAGAGACATAGGAGCTCTACCTAATACATAGAAACAAACACAAGGAGGCAACCAAAATGTGGAGACAAAGAAACATGACTCAAATGAAAGAAAACAAAGGTCCAGAAAAAGAGCTAAACAAAACAAAGACGAGCAATCTACCAGACACAGAGTTCCAAACACCGATTATAAGGATGCTCAATGATCTCAGTGAGAACTTAACAAAGAGATAGGAAAAATTATGATAGACAATGGAGATAGAAAAAACATAGAATAAAAAAGTCAGAAATGAGGAATACAATAACTGAAATAAAGAATACAGTAGAAGGAATCAAAAAAGGATTCGATGAAGCAGAGGTTCAACTCAGAGATTTTGAAGATGAAGTAGCAGAAAACACTCAAATATAACAGCAAAAAGAAAAAGGAATTCAAAAAAATGAGGATAGTTTAACGGACTCTGAGACAACATCAAGGATACCAACATTTACATCAGAAGGAGAAAAGAGAGAGCAAGGAATTGAAAAACTGAAAAAAAAATGTTGACTCAAAATGTCCCTAACCTGCTGAAGGAAATAGACTTACAAGCCGAGGAAGCACGGAGATTGTCAAACAAGATGACTCCAAAGAGGCCACACCAAGACGTATCACCATTAAATTGCCAAAGATTAAAGACCAAGAGAGAATCTTAAAAGCATCAAGAGAAAAGCACTTAGTTACCTACAAAGGAGCTCTCATAAGACTGTGAGCTTACTTCTCAACAGAAGCTTTGCAGGCCAGAAGGGATTAGCATGGAATATTCAATTTGATTAAAAGCAAGGACCTTCATTCATTCATTCATTCAAGATACTGTACCCACCAAAGCTATCATTTTGAATCAAAGGACAGATAAAGAGCTTCAAAGGACAAGAAAAAGCTAAAGGAGTTCATCACCACCAAACCAGTACTAAACGAACTATTAAAGAAAGGAGGAGGAGGAGGAGGAGGAGGAGGAGGAGGAGGAGAAAACGAGGAACCAAAAATATGAATAATAAAATGGCAATAACAACATGTCTATCAACAATTACTTTAAATGTAAATGGATTAAATGCTCCAATCAAAAGACAGGTTCCCTGAATGGATAACAAAATAAGACCTTATATACCCTGCCTTCAAGAGACTCACTTCAGACCAAAAGACACACACAGACTGAAATGAAAGGGATGGAAAAATATATTTCATGAAAATGGAAATGAAAAAAAGCTGGGGTAGCAAAACGTACATCAGACAAAAGAAACTTTAAAACAAAAGCTATGACAAGAGCTAAAGAATAACCCAATAATTCCACTTCTGGGTATTTATCCAAAAAACCCAAAACACTACTTCAAAGGGACATGTACACTCATATATTCACTGCAGCATTATTTACAATAACCAAGATATGGAGACAACCTGGGCGCCCGTCAATGGATAAATGGATAAAGAAGAGGTAGTACATTTAGAATATTACTTGGCCATAAAAAAGAATAAAATCTTGCTATCTGAAACAACGTGGATGGAACTAGAGGGTATTATGCTGAGTGGGTAAGTCAGACAGAGAAAGACAAATGCCATATGATTTCACTTACATATGGAAGCTAAAGAACAAAATAAACAAACAAACAGAAACAAACTCATAGATACAGAGATCATTTTGATAGTTGCCAGATGGGATGGGGGTTGAGGGTTGGATGCAAAAGGTGAAAGGATTAAGAAGTACAAATTGGTAGTTACAAAACAGTCATGGGGATGTAAATTATAGCATAAGGAATATAGTTAAAAGTACTCCTTCTCCCAAGGGAAAAAGAAAAAAACAACAACTAAGAATCAAAGTCATCAGTGGAGAAATGAGAGGAGACAGTTGTGACCTCACACATAGAATTGTTAGATATACTATCCAGTTATTTTCCTGAATGTTCAATAGTTATCTGTACAAAAATACATAAAACTTGTGGATAGATGTCAACATGTTACGTTGGATGCTTCTGTCATTTCTGTATAATAGTAATTTCTCATGCTGATTCATAGCAGTGATGGAGCAGGTGATGTTGTCATCTGCACCTTAATAGATAAAAGTCTTTCTCCAATTTAATTATTACCCTTTCATTTCCATTATAGAATGACATTCAATGGGCCTACATTTTTTCTGCAAGTGGATGAAATGCAAACTTAATTTAAAAATTAGCATTTCATCCAGTAGTTCTTGAAAGAGATGATATTAAAATGTTCAGGATAATTATTTTATCCTGCTTATTGCTAATTATTTCATTCTACTTATCACTGCTCTGTGCTCGTAAATCAGAATACTTTGTGTCAGCATCACACGAGTAAATACTATGAAGTGAAAATTGAACTTAGGGCTTTCCTAAGAAATTTGAGGTACAGGTTTGAAGACATTTAAAAGGAGAAGTGGCCTTTATCCAAGAGAACCTTACTTAAATCTGAATCATCTGAATCATCTTTGGAACCATAAATTTGTAAGGCATTATTCAGATAAATATGTTTTTCTGACACAAATTGTTGAACATCATGATAATGTATTTGAGTCTGTATATAGCTCACTTAAAACTAAGTTGCTTGTTTTCTTTGTTTTATCCATGAGTAGTTTTAAAATAGGGTTTAAGATGTCTTAGAAGTTTAAATAAAATACAACATAACATAGAAATGAGTACTTATCCTTTCTGCTTTCTCCTCCCCTCTTACCCCCTTCCCTCTGCTCTCTTTCCCTCCTCCCCCCTCCCCCCTTTTTTCCCTTCCCTTCCCAACAATCCAATCCAAAAACATTATATGGAGTCAAGTAGAGTAAGCATTAGGGCATGAGGTTATGGGGGACAGTAGTAGTCTGACCTGGGTATCAGAGTCCAGGCAGGCTGAGGAAAGTGTCTCCATGGAAGGTGTGGAGGACAGCTCAGTATGTGGATTCAGAGCCCTAGAGGAGTGTGCCAGGCTTCCACACAGGAGGCAGCCCAGTGGGCAGTATTAGAACCTGTATTTCATGAAATGACATTCACATAAGGCAGCTGCCTAGAATGTGCAGTCAGATACTGAGTGGGATGAGCAAAGTGTCTAAGGTTTGCTTGGGAGTAGAGAGCTGGCACAGAATTTAGGAACCTGGGATGGGTAACGAGAATGATGATAAAAGGAAGTAGACCATGCAGGGTTGGAGCTTACTTGTGTAACGAGGAGTGTCGTGTAAGAAGGCAGCTGGCTTGGCCTGTTGGAGATAGAGAGCGCATCTGAGTGGTGAGGTGGGCCAGAGTAGGATGCTAGAAAACAAGTGAGGTGGGAGGGTTTCCACATGGTAGAGAGTTGGCCCTGTACGGGATCCAAGGAGAGTGAGCAGGATGTTTACATAGGGGACAGTCTGGTGTGGGGTGTCAGAATTCATTAAAGAATTGAAAGGACATTGATTCATGGTATCAGAGTCCTTGCAGGGAGGCAAGTTTGCTTGAAGTGTTGGAAGTAGCTCAGGACTGGGGTCAAAAGAGAAATGGCTTAAGAGGGGTGCCAATTTAATGTGTCAGAGACTGAGAGGTATAATAAGGGCATCCACACAATGCGGCAGCCCTGTGCAGAGGCTCAGAATCCAACTTAGGAGAGGAGAACCCATTCAAATGGGGTCAGAAGACAAACTCTATGAGGAAAGTATCTATATGGGACAATGGTCTGGAGCAGTAGGTGCACAGTGGGGGAGAAGAAGGAAGAGCCTGACCGAAACTGCATTAAGTGATCTGAGGGAATATCTGTAGTAATGGGAAAATTGAAGCAGTGCAAACTGTAGGATAAAATGAGAAGTCCTTTCTGCCAAAGATGTGTAACCTAGAGCTAAACAAGAGGGAACATCAGAAAACCCAAACTGAGGGACATTTTAGAAAAAACCTGGCCTGAAATCTTCAAACAGTGTCAAGGCCATTAAAGTCAGAGAAAGTACACAAACAAACAAACAAATGAAAACAAACAAAAAACAAAAACAAAAAACCTTCCAGATTAATGGAATTTAATCGTAACTAAATACAACACATGAGTCTGAGCTGGAATTTTGCTGTATAGGACACCTTTGGCACAATTGGAGAGACTTGAATAGGATCTTGGGATTAGATGGTAGCAATGTGCCAGTGACAATTTTTTGAGTTTCCTGGTTGAATTGAGGTTATGTAGGAGAATATACTTGTTTTAGGAAATCCACATTGAAGAAACCAGGGATGAAGCAGCATTGTGTCAAAAGCTTTTCTCAAATAGTTCAAAATATAAATATTCTTTAAATTGCATTCAACTTTGTGGTAATTTTGAGATTTTTCCACACTAAAAGAAATGAAAAGCAAGTAAGAAGCAAAAAGGAAATAAGAATAAAAATAAAAATATTATCCTAAGGGTAACGATATTTTAAAAATCCATCACTTAATATACGTACCTCTCAAATTTCGTTTCATTTTTCTAGCCAGAATAGAAAATGAATGTGATTGTTTTAAGTATATTCTGAGGTTTTTCCACTTCTCCTCAATTGTCCTGGTGTTTCACTAAAGCACTGTAACATTTGGTGAGCAAATAATATCTAGTTAATTTTTCAGGAAATTTTTAAACAAAGTTAATCCAATGTATAGAGATGTAATTTGTTCAGATTCTTGAATCACATTCAAGTGATATTAAGGGACTTTTCGAATACTCTTTATTCTAGATAAGTAATTAACACCTAAAATATATTATTCTAAGTGTGTGGTCAACTCTCTTCTTTTTATTTTTTGTTTAATAGGAAATTTTATCCACTTTTGTTTTATTATTAGTTTCAGGTGTACAAAACAATGTAATAGTTAGACATTTCACCCCTCACAAAGTGATAACCCCCTCACCCAATCTGTTGCCCCTCTGGCATCGTATATATCTATTAAAATTCCATTGACTATTCCCTATGCTATACTCCGTATCCCATGACTATACATATATTAAGTTATAGTTGACTATATACATTAAATTATACAATATTGTTCAGCTTCAGTTTCGGGTGTACAGTGCAGTGGTCAGGCATCTACACCGTCTCCATGAAGTTGTCTCCCTAATAAGTCAACTCTATTCTTAATATGTTCGTAGATGGTCCCTAGATTTAAGAATAAGAATTGGTTAGGATATTTTGCTTTCCTTTCATTAAAAGATTATGATTTGTATATAAAGAATAAGAGAGACAATACCACATAGTAGGGAAAATACTATAGAACCATAAATGCAGATGGACAAAGTTTAAATCCAAATTCTGTTTTGTTTTCATTTTTTTAATTCTGCCTTTGGACAAGTATTTTATTGTCACTTCCATTTCTTCCCTTGCAGTATGGGAACAAACATACCAACTTGAAGGATTTTGATGCTAAATATCTGTGGAGATCCAAATATGTAGATCTAAAATATATATGAAGAACCTATGATATGATGTACCAGGGGATGGATGGATATAACAACAAAATATAACATCTCTCTGGAGTCTGTGTACAGGAAATCTGTATATGAGAAGGTGCAAGTAGATTGACAAATAATCCCATCAAGCTGCCCATCATGTTTTCCTGGGGATAAATGGAGTACATTGATAGGCTTGTCTGAAATTGATATTTGAAATGACTCCCACAACTTCTATTGTGCTAGCCAGCCTCTAAAAGTAATTTCTGATTTATACACAAGTGAATGGTCAGAGTTGTGGATTCTATGGATAATAATGACACTGACTTTTATTTGAGTATATGCTTATCTCTGAAGATATGTGCTTCATTTTAAGGGGAATGTGTTTTTCTGATAAAGAGCCTATTAGTCAACATTTTGAAAATTAACTTATAATTTCAATTCTAACAAGAGTTTGTTTAGAAAAAACTTATTTAAGTCAGTGTCTTACACTATACTAATTCATAACATAAATACATTTGTTTATATATTGAGTTCATATAAGGTGATGCAAGCCAAAATCTGTTAGATTCTGATGGAAGCATTTATTTTGTGGCAATTACGTAGAATTACAGACAAATCAGCTTATTATTCTGTTCATTATTAATGCATAATGCAGTTATGAATTTGAAAATAAATAATCATCCATTCTTATTTTTATTCATTTCTTATTCATGTATAGTATTTGATATTTTTTAATTATATGACAGGCCTTAGAGACTTAGGATAAAATGATGCAAAATGTCCCTTTGCATCAAAAACTTTGCTGTGTCCTGGAGAGACAGTCCCGTAAATTGACATATAGAACCAATAAACATGCCATGTGAGAGATATGGGATGTGCATAAGGTACAAGGAAAGTCTGTCAGAGACGTTACCATTGACCAGGGAAATAGTAGTTTAGGGAGAAGTGGCAGGAAAGGTTCTCCTTGAAGAACTGATATGAATCACGTAAAAAGGAGGGTGCCGTGTAGGGTGATCCGCTGAGACAGGGAATTGAGTAGGGTGATCAGTCCACGAGCAAAAGCACAAACTGAGAGAGCATCTCACATTCAGGAAATAATGAGAAGTCCAGTTTAGCTGGATTACTGAAAGTCAGGGGCAATGATAGAAGGACATCACGGGTCTTTTATGGCACAATATTATTGATGGCTATATGATTTTTCATTCAAACAAAGACACATCTTAAGAGTAAACGGGCACAATTAATGATAATGCTGGCATAATAAGCTTAAATCAAGACAGTTTTTCAGCAAACTAGACAAATGGTCACACAACTTATTAAGAAGTTTAGGCTTTATTCTAATGTGAAATCTTCTAAAAGTTTTTAATTGGGAATCAGATTTTTAAAGACTGTTTTGTCTACTCTTGAGCAACAATTATGCTGAATAATATGTGCATAGATCTTAGAACTTCTACAAAGCTGAAATTATGTAGAATACATTTGGGGCAATTTTACAGAAGCAAATTCTCTTATAGCTAAAAGCCTGATTGGACTTATGCCTTCAAATGAAGCAAGTGAGATTTAGGGGAAAGCTACATTGCCTTTCAGGCCACTGGGGTACTACTGGGGAAATTAGTCCACTGAAAGAGTTAATGCAGCTTTTAGGCTTACTTAAAAGGAATGTTTTGAGTAGATAGACACTGAGAAAATCTGGCTTATAATCACTATCTGAAAAGCCCTCAGACCTTAGAAATTGAAATCATATGAGTGAAATTATAGAGCCCCTTGATGTATGCTAGAGATGTCCTATCATCACTTTATATTTTATTGTTTTGCCTGGTTAGCACTGAAAATTCACAAAAGACAAACCACAAAGTCAGTTCTTCCTATGTTTCTGCCAATATTACCTGCAAATGGCTTTAGGATTTTATTTTTGTTTTCTTTTGTTTTGACTTTATTTTATTTTTTATTAGTTTCAGGTGTGCAAAACAACACAATGACTAGACATTTACACCCTTCACAAAGTGATAACCCCAACAAGTCTACTACCCATCTGACATCATACACAGCTATTACAATGCTACTGACTATATTCCCTATGCTATGTTTTACATCCCGTGACTATATATATATATATATATATATATATATATATATATATATATATATATATATGACAGTTATAGTTTACTATATATATAGTCAATTACAGTTGACATTCAAAATCATTTCATATTAGTTTCCGGTGTACAGTGCAATGGTTAGAACTTCACATAATCTATGATGTGATCCCCCGATAAGTCCAGTACACAGGGGTTTATTTTTAAAGGAAAGAGAGGATCTGACAGTTCTCCACTGGTAGCTTCATATACCTGCTTAATACATACTGGTGAATCTTTATTTTAACTTTAAGCAGTTAAGTGGATTGTAGATCTTTCAGTGGCATTATATGAGAAGTTAGAGAATTTGGTATTGTTTTCCCACTTATTCTATAGGCACATTTGTTCTGGTATTCAGATTCAATTGGTAAGTTGTCTTGCTTCCCAGCTAGATACTCTGTCCATAAAGAAGGTTGACAAATTTACTGAATGTATGATCAATAGGCAGTTTATAGATATGCCATATTCCATTTCACATATCAAGAATTGTCAGCATGGAAAATTTTCCAAAGGCTCTATGAGAAGAGAAACAGCTGGTGACCCAGAGATCTGTTTCCCTAAATGCAAGTGTAAAGCAGTTTGAAGAAGCTCCTTTAGATGTGCATTTATAAAGAACCATGCCACAGATAGTTGCCATTAGAGGCTCTTGCACAGACCCTGTTGTGACTCTCAGGAGATGCTGCTGAAGAATTTCTGGTAAGAAATTCTGAGATCTGTGACCCCCAGGGAGTGATGACACTGACAGCTGCTGGGAACTGTCACAGGTAACAGAAAGGACTAGTGAAAGGCATCGGTAATAGTCACAGGGAACAACTGACATATTTGCTGGAAGTGAATAAAGGAGCTGATGAAAACTGCCATCACTGAAAGAAGAAACTTAGGCAGTCAACTGCTTACGGGACAATTTTGGTTAAACACTTCAAATAAGCAACTGAATCTTCTCATCTGTAGTTTATTTGATAACACATTGTTCTTTGAGATAAAATTTGAAGGAGAAAAAAAAAGAATCTAATGGGGTATAAGGCTGGAAACTATTTGGGAATATAAACAGAATAAAGTAATTTGATTCCTTATAAAACATGAGACCCAGGCTAAGACATTTGATAAAACATTATCAAAATTATTGCCATATTTTTGAAAATTCTCCTGTCTTGGCCTTGTTTAATCTAATTAATTATCTCTGTGAAATAATTGCTAAACAATCAGATAGCCAGGTATACTAATGTGATTTACATATGTTGGAAATTAATCATTATTTAAAGTATTGTGATTCATTATTACTTTCCAAATAAATAGCTTTGATAACTTCAAACATATAAACCATTATATTTAATTTAAAATTATATTAATAATAACTCAGTCATTTTAACATTCCAAAACCCTTTCCTGTCTCATGACTTCTATATTCACTATTTCTTGTGTCTAGCATATTCTTTTTCTCTACTCTGTACCTGATTGCTTTCTATTTATCCTTCATGTATCTGCTTAAATAATACATCTTCAGTGAAAGTATCTCTCACCATACTTATCACTCAACACTCTTTTATTTCCCCTCAAAGCACATATTAAAAATACATAATTACATACTTATTTCACTTATATTTGCTCTCATTAGATTGTTGGCTGTACAAGGGCCATGCTCACGTCTTCTTTTGTTTGTCAGGGTTTACTTAATACCTAGCAGACTATTTGCTCACTTGGTGCTTGGTAAACCTTCAGCATATGAATAAAATCTGTTTACGGAGAGGCCATAGTAATTAAAATCATACCCCAAGTTTTAGAAAAATATATTTGAACAGTAAGAATATAATGCTTCATGGTAAAGTTGAACATTCTAGACTAAAGGACTGTGGCAAGGTAAGGCATCTATTGGAATAACCCGGTATTCCCCAGCCCTCAAATCTATCATTTTACCTGTAGGCTGAGCTTTAAGAGACTTACCGTATTTTGCCATGTATACTGCACTCCCATGTATATCCGCACCCACATTTTTGGCCCAAACTTTCAGGGAAAAAACCTTTTGGTTTAATTTTCTAGTTCAAATTTTTATTTGATTACATTTAGGTACTTGTTTTTTGTATTATAAAGAAATTTTAGCATTTATTTTTTAACATATTATACTACAAAAAATTTTATATAACAAATAATTATAAAATACAAGAACAGATACAAGGTACAAGAAATTTTATGTACCGGTAACAAATTTACTGTAATTACGCATCATAGAAGGCCAAGAACTCTTCATCATTGCAACTTGGTCTTGAGTTCAACAAGACCAATTATCATATTCCAGGGTATTATTTTGCGTATGGATATTGTTATTGATTTCTAGAGTTACACTTTTAACTCATAAGATAAATTAAAGAATTAAAAACATTTATATAGATATGAAATTAGCACTGCCCATGTATAATGTGCATACTCATTTTTCCCTCACAAATTTGGGCAAAAAAAATGCACATTATACATGGCAAAATATGGTAACTCTAACTGAAATGGAGATAATGTAATAATGGGGCTGGGCCTTCCTTTGAAGATTGATCCTGTTAAAAATATTTGCCTCAAGCAGGTATGAGCTTTTTGGGTGATATCAAGCCCTTATTAAAAATCACCTTATTCTAGCTGAGGAAGGGACACTTGGAGGACACAGGGTTTGGTCCTCCACCTTCAGCATTCTTCTCCAAAACTCCAAAATAAATACCACATGCTTAAGAAACAAAATATAATTTAAAATGAATTATTTTTGTTAGTTTATTAAAATATTTAATGAAGTGCTATCTTGGGAGGGGATGAAACACAATGTGGCATGGGTATCTCCTGTACTAAAAGACAAGGAACCCTGAAGTTATGTATTTTCATAGGTTTTTATATTATCTTTTATTTATTGCACATATTTTCTCAGAAGAGTTTTGAGATTGAAGCACAAAGTGGATTTTAGAACAATGAGTAGCTGATTTGTATCTGAGAAAATATGAATACATTTAAACCACTATAAAGCCATACACAGAAATGTATTAAAATGGGACTTAACATTTACATATTAGAGATCTGTCTGTACCTGAAACCTGATCACAAAACGGAGGTTAAGGAGAAGAAAAGGAGTAGTTTTTGTTTGTTTGTTTGTTTTTTATATTATTGTCATCCTGAGCTAGAATCGTTGATTAAGAAATATTACAGGTTCAGAAAAGTGGGAAAATGTATGTAAACCAACCAGAGTTTGAGTCTTCTGCCCCAAGTTTTATGTCATTTATTTTATAAAAATACTTCCCGTGGCAGCCAAACAAGTTCACCACTTCCATGAAAAATAGCAAAGAATACACACTTCAACAAGATTTTCTAAAAAGAAAAACAAAACAAGACAAAAAAAAAAACACAAAACCCTCAACCCTTTCTAAATATTTCTTTATTTCACATTTCTTTGTAATTTTAAAATGAAATAGAGATGATTCTAAATTTCTTTGCATTTGCTCATAAGATTATTGAAGAGTTTCATAACAAATCTGATAATCACTGAGGCATATTAAGTAAATACAATCAAAATTGTCTAACACACTAATTATCAAGCTATACAATGCCACATGATAATATACAATTATAAATAGAAATGTCTAGATTTTGCCTAAATTTCAGATAGACACTTGATAATAATCCAGGAGAAGAACATGTATGTGTATAGGTGACTGTAAGATTAATATGAGACATTATTGTGATATAAATGTTACAAATGAAACATATAATTAGGTTGCATTGGTAGGATAACATTGTGATTATGAGAAATACATTTTCCATTATATTTAGTACCAATCAGCATAGATCTAGAATATTGTGCTTAATTTGAAATTCCACATCTTTAAAAATCATTCTGTCACAAAATAATTATACTGTGTAAAAATGAGAGCAATATAGATGGTAGGGGGTTAATACATTTGAAGGATTGAAGAATTATTACCTTTAAGAAACATAAGACTAAGAAGAAATGGCTTATTTTCATATAGCTAAAGGGCTGCCATAAAGAACTCTATAGTAGCTCATTATCCATTGTTCTCAAAAGCATTATTGGCATATGAAAACAATTGGGAAGCATATTTTGACACAAAATAGGAAAATAATTCAAAACCTATAATAGATTTTTAACTCCTTGAACACAGATCCATGTCTTAACACATCATTATTTAATCTTTACACTTGGCATGGTGCCCATCACATAAAAGATGTTCAAAAATTAATGAACGTATAAATAGACAAAACAGACCAATGATGAAATAATCAGCAATGCAAGAAAGTGAGTTTTCTATTTTTTAGAGTATTGAAACAAAGGCTAAATGACTATCAAATTGGAATGCAATACAAGTTGTGATTTTAAAATATGCCTTATTATCATTTGTACCTTCTAAAATCCATCTAAAATCACATTGTTATTGTATAGCGTATTGTTATAGAAACATTCCCATTAAGTGAGAGTTGTGCATATTTTGTTCATCAGCATCTTAAAATAGGAATATATATTGGTTAAGAGCGCAGATTGTGGCATGTGGTAAAGATGTTTTTAAACCTGATATACCACATAAAGATTATAATCTTCATCATACTTGTTCCCGTCTGTAAATATAGATTTTAACAGTAAGAAACATTCTAAGGGTGTTGTGAGAATTGAGATTATATTTTTAAAGTCTCAGGCACAGAATATGTTATCAGTATAGTCTATCTCTTATTAATTATTTTCTTATTTTACATGTACTTTAAATTATTCACTTGATGATGATATATGTATACTTTTGATTATATTGTCGTTATAAACCCATCTAAGTATATTATCACTTCCAAGTACTTAGTGAGTGCTGTGTACAAAACAGGTGGCAATTATGTGAATGGATTGGTGGACAGTGAATACTTGGGATTTCTAGTACTGGTTACAGTAGTGTTGATCAGCATCAGAAAGGATATAAGTAATTTTTTATGCCCAAGGAGCTTAGCAAGGTCTGAAGTCCAAATGTCTGCTTATTAAATACTTATAACATTGGAATTCCCTCTTTATGTTTTATCATTTTTAATTAGCCATTATGTAGGAAAAACTAAAAAGATGATGAAGTAGAATTCTATTAGAAACAAAGGAAATTTTCTTAGACTGGAGTCAGGGTTTAATAGCGTACTGAAAACTTGGTAAGGCAAGAGGAGATAAAGTATCAGGCCAAAAGGTGACATACTTATGGGAGAGTATCTTAATCAAATGAAGAAAAGTACAGGGTAGTTTGAGTGGGAAAGGAAAGAAAAGTCAAAATATGAGAAAGTCAAGTATGAGGGGGAAAAACTTAAATGTATAAAAGAAAATGTTTGATATCATATTTTCCTCAGAAAGCTATGACACCATTTTACATGTTACCTAAATCTGCAGGAAATGAAAATACTTTATAGATGTGTGATATTAATAATAACACTAAAAGTACTTACGAAAAGTGCTAGTATGACTGATAGTAAAGAACACTAGATTCTACTAAACCAACTACATAATTTTCATTCAGGTCACTAAACTCGAATGTTCTTAGAAAACTGTATGAGTGTGCACTTGTGGGCATGCCAAGCCCTGCTATCTAAAAGGGAAAGACTTTTCTTAATATAAAAACAACTAAATTTTATCTATCACTCAAAATCAGCATTTTGCCTCATTTTACTGGAAATCATAAAAAATGAAAATTGACTAAATGTCTCTATGTTTTATATCATTAACAACTCTATGAGTAAATTTTATTTGACAAAAAAAGCAAAAGTTTGAGAGTGCAAAACTGAATGTGAACTCTTTCTATTAAATATTATTGAATTGATTACTAATTTCATAGAACCTGACAAGTTAGAATTTAGTTAGTTTAAAAAAATTAAATGTAGCCTACAGATTTATATCTGCTTAAACATGATAATTTCACATTTTCTTACAGTTTGAGGAATTGCTTCTACTTATATTTAGCCACTGGAAATAATGTCTGAAAATGGTCTGGTATCGAATTGCTCACAGTAAGAGTACACATAGTCCTTCCACAGCCATGTGTTTGAAATTTATTTAAAATAAATGAAATATACATTGATAAAATGTTATTTAAAATCACTCACATTTTAGAATAGAGAAGAAAAAGGATTGGGACCTAGTCAAGGATTTAGTGGAATCCAAAATAGCTTCAATATCTTAGCAATAGCAACATATATGGAAGCCACACCTCTTAAGTATTTGCATTGTATTGCAGTAAGCATTTTAACTTGGGATGTAATTCTAAAGACATAACCTTTTAATAAGAATTGTTTTCTAGCTACTTGCAGTGGTTACACTGAGAAATCGATGATGCAAAACAACATGAAAATGAGAAAAAGCCTAGTATACATGATTATAAAATAACCATTCCTCTATCCTTTGGCTACCATTCTGAAACAAATTTGTTGTCCGAGAGGATGTCAATAATACAATTTTCCCTAGGATGTTCTTGCTTCAGTCACAAAAACAATACATGATAATGACATAGTGAAGAGAAACCAAGTGAGTTCCAAAACAGGATTGGAAATACCCAAGAAGTTACCTGTAATTATCATATTGAAATAGATGCCATGAAGCCACATACTTTCACTATCTCAGAGAAGATAGCTATTTAGCAAAGAAAGGCTGTGTATACTTTCTGTTTGCAAACACATAATAAAAAGTCACAGTTCTCATAGAGACAAAATTTTTACATAGTATTTGACATGAAACTGCTTCATGTAAACATGGAAAATACATTCACTTAAAAGTAGGTTTGTGGTATAGCATGAGGAAGACTGGATGGAACAGTTGTTTCATGATTGTGGTGGTGGTCACACAAAACTACACATGTGGTAAAATTTCATCAAACCACACACACACATGCACACACACACGTGCATGAAAAATATTCACATGGAACCTGAATAAGCTCTGTGAATTATACCAATGTCAGTTTCTTACTTTTGGCATTGTTCTAGAGTTTTACAAGAGCCTAAGATTTGGGCTAAGCTTGGTGATAAGTATATGGGTCCTCCTTGTATTGTTTTTCTGCAACTTGCTGTGAGTCTATAATTGTTTCAATATGAAATTTTTAAAAAGAGGGAGAGAGACTTAAGATAATATCCACCAGAAGCAAAAGTTTAACTTTGTTTTGAACCTGACTAAACCTAACTGGAAAAAATAAATAAATAAATAAGTCATTGGCAAAATTTAACATTGATTAACTTGCTATTATGGCAATGATGCTAATTTTTTAAGGTATAAGTGCTTTTGGTTATTTGGAAATTCTATTATATAAAGCAAGTCATAAATAAGGATTCCAACTCCTGCCCCTCCCCGAATTCAAAACTAAATTAAATTCTAAAAATCAAAGAAAGAAAGAACAAACTTGAGCCCTTTACTTATTTGAGGATTCACCAAGTTTACCTCAAAAGTCTATTTCAGTCTATTTTGAAAGTGAGCAGACCCATGTTGAGTCCCACAAATATGACATTTTGAAATGTTGACCCCAAGAAAAATATACTTGCCCAAATGGACTCTTCATGATTAATTGGACTCAAATTCATAACCGGAATCTAGCAGCCATTGTTTACAGAAGCATGCTGCCTTTTAGTGAAAAGCCACAGATTGGGCTACCAAGCCTCCTGCACTGGGCTCCTGCTGTCTGAGTCAATCCTTATAAGAGCACTCCTAGGATTGTATTTCAACCAATAGTACCAAGAGCTTCCCCATCCAATCAGAGCTGTGTAGCTATATCCTCATTTTCATATCCACTGACCAATTAGAGCAGTTCCATTCTGACCCAGCAGGACAATGTTTTTTGGACCAATCTAACTTTGAGGATTTGGGGTCGTCATCTGCATGAGAACAGACCAGTCAGGTACTGAGGCAAACACTGTATAAACCAGCTTTACCTTTGCCTCACTGAAGCACACTTTCTGGTTCCATCAAAGACTGTGTTCCCCCAGCTGGAGGTGTGACATCAGAACTGGGGCTATAATACCCAAGCTGGTGGAGTGGAGCTGTAACACCAAAGCTGTAAAACCCAGGCTGCCTTGCCCAGACCACCTCACCCAAGCTGCTTTTTAGGCATGCTATTATCATAATTGAGCTGTGTCACTATTGAGCTGTTTCACAGCCTTTCTGTTTCACAGCCGAGTTGTATCAAAGTTAAGCTGTTTGCACTGAATAAAGTCTGTCCCCCTTTACTACATCCCATATTGGGAATCCTGTTGGCATCAAATTGGTAAGAATGACCTTCAGTTGACAAAAGCATGACTTGTTCATGTGTTTGAGGCAGCTTGACAACAATCGAAGGTTTCTTTCTCTCTCTCTTCCAGCTTTTGGAATGTTTTGTTTAGTTTTTGTTTTCCTACATTTTGTTTATAGACTTGAAATTTGTTTTGGAAATGGTTTGATTTTTTACTTCAATTGTCTACTATTACCCTCTGTTTTTTTAAAATTAAAACATCCGTCACTTATTTGTTCATTCTCACCAAAATTTAATTCATTGCTTGTTAACTTTTAAAGAGGAAATCATGAGTTAGCAACTTAAAAACCTTTATCGGTACACTGTGTGCAGCAGCTCCTCAGCCCTGTTGTTCTGTGTGTGAAGACATTGGCTGGTCAGTCTATCTGCTTTCTGGGTATGAGTCAGTACCAAATTTAGTGACAACATTCTCCTCAAGTCTGCACCATTTTGATTATAATAAATTGAGAATAGATTTCTGAAGTTGGACTGATAGGAACATAAATTTAAGTTCAGACACTTAAGCTAGTGTTTGTATCTTGAAGTCTAGGGTTTTCTTCTTAGATTAGGATGGCAAGGCTACATACCGGTACCTCATATGTGTAATCTAATTGGTGAGATCTAAAGAAAATATTTCATATAAAATGCTGGGCCCAAGAACCACAATTTATGTGTGTGTGTGTGTGTGTGTGTGTGTGTGTGTGTGTGTGTGTGTGTGTTAGGGCAATTAAGTCTTAGTATACTGTGCAGAACCAGTTCTTATAATTTTGGACAGTTAAAGTTAGTAGGTTTGTCAACACAGAACAGAGAGATCCAGTGACCTAAAATAAACAATCATTCCTATTAGCAGATGTCATGGTTAAGTTTGTGTGTCAACTTGACTGGGGTAAAGGAGTCCTGATAACTGGTAAATATTATTTCTGGGTGTGTCTATGAGAGTATTTCTTGAAGAGATTAACATTTGTATCAGTAGACCAAGTAAAGAAGATCAATAAACGTAGGCATCATATAGTTTATTAAGGGTCTGAATAGAACAAAAAGGTGGAGGAAGAGAGAATGTGCTTTCTTTGCTTGAGCTGTGAGATCCATCTTCACATGCCCCACTTTGGCTCCCCTGGTTTTTTTTGGATTCAGACTGAATTTTACACCACTGGCTTTCCTAAGCCTCTGGCTTACAAACAGCAGATCTCAGGACTTCTCAGCCTCAATAAGCTTGTGAGTCAATTCTCCCTCTCTCTCTCTGTGTCTCTCCTCTCTCTCTCTCATCGTGCGCGCGCGCGCGCACACACACACACACACACACACACACACAGCCTATTCTTTTGTTTCTCTGGAAAACCCTGACCAATACAGAAGAGAATGGTAATGATGACTCTAAACTCTTTATATTACTATGTGTTTGTTTGAAATAACAAAAACAAATAAACAACAACAAAATGTTATTGCTATGCCTAGAAGTTCTCAACACTATAAAGGTAATTGCTATAACTGAAATCTTATAAGAAATAAAAGTAAATCCAGGCCTTTCTTTTAGTCTATAAAAATGATATATGCACAAAATAAATAGCTATAGCAAAGCACTGTACCAGGATATATATTCTGATAGTCATAAAATTAAGCAACCGTACATCACCATACAGTTGAGCGTTTTAGGAAGACCACGCACAGGAAAATAAATTTAAAGGTATCTGTAGGACAAATTACTTTATTCTTCACTCCCTTTGATAACAACTCAATGTATACTATGGTTGATCTTTATTTTTCCTTCCCTCCCTTTTTTTTTCTTCTGTTATTGTACTCTATTTGCTTCAGGGAAGATGACAATAACATTTTTCTATATGAACTACAATAGAGAATAAGACATTCTTGCTTTACTGGTGAAGCACAAAGGACAAAAATGATCAAAATAAGAAAAGCTAAACTAGCCTTTGCAAACTAATTATAAGCATTGCCTTCAGCAGATAATATTTCACATTTATAATGCATTCATCTATATATCAATATAGCTATAGATTTTGAATGACGTGCTATTTTAATATGAAGAGATTTCTTTCATAAACATATTTATCACATTTCCTGCAAAGTAAATATTTATTTATTTATTTTTAAATAGTTAAAAATTAGCTAATACTTGGTAGTACTTGCTGCAATAGATTTTTCTCTGCATATCAGCTGGATATTGTGCTGTCATATAGGATATCTGGTGAACTTAAATAATCCTTAAGGATATTTCCACTGTAATTTCTATAAACATTTTTTTATGTGGGACATAAATACCTTATTTTACATATGAATGGACAGCATTGCTTTTAACTTGTAAATGATTGGCTAGATTAAGGAAATATATCAACTACCTTTCTCAGTGTCTTTTTGTGCTTATCAGGCCAAATATGAGTGATGCAAAGAATTATGTTACTGTCACTTTCTTCACAGAGCTTATGCTTTAAGTAGAGAGACATGATTAATGTGCTTGGATTTCTATTTTCAAGGGACACCAACCTAACTCTGCTTTTCTCTCTACTCCCATGTAATAAATAAAACTCTTTTGTGACTCAGAAAAAGACATTAGGGAAAATACTTTGGTTGCAAAACATTGACTACTCATCTTTACTCTATATCCACAAGTCACTCTCACTTTCCCTCATCTCAGTTAAAGAAATATATGCCTTACTTTCCTAGCCTCTCATTGACCCTTGATGTCTTTAATCTAAACAGCTGTGGTCTCCCTGTCTCTTCTAAGTGGGAGCTGAGGAGTAAGCCAAGAGACAGTTGCCAAGGTCACAGCCTAGTAACACAGGCCCACTAAAAGACAGATTTAATTGTAAGAATGCTTTAGAATTATAGTATGCTTCCATTTCCCCCAACTTTACCACCACACTAACAGTTGTCTAGTATAATAACAATAGATGATTTACTCCTATAATGAGGAGAATTTAAGGAAGTGCAAATTCAACAAGAGACAAAAATTAAATCACTAGAGGAACTTGATGCCGCTGGCACCTACGACTGCAACAAACATTAGACACAGCTAAATCAACCCTAGCTAGATTAACATAAAACCTCACATCAAAGGCCTATTTACTTATGTCCCTATTACTCACTAATGGTCAACTTCAAAACAAATATGAAGCATAATGAAAGGCAAAAAAAAATAGAGTCTGAAGAGAAAAAAAACATCAAAAAGCAACAGACTCAGATATGACACAGATGTTCGAATTATTCAGTAGGAAAGATAAAATAACTATGATTAATATTTCAAGGACTCTAATGGAAAAAGTAGACAACATGCAAGAACAGATGGATAATTTAAAAAAAGAGATGGAAACTCAAAGAAAGGATCAAAAAGAAATGTTAGAGGTAAAAAACACAGTAACAGAAATAAAAAACGCCTTTGAAAGATTTATTATAGATAAGACATGTCTCATGAAGGAATCAGTGAACTTGAAGAAATTTCAGCAAAAACTTCCTGAACTAAAATGTTAAAAACAATAATGGGGAAGAACAGAATATTTAAGAATGTGGGACAATTGCAAAGGTGTGACCTAAGCATAATGGGAACATCAGAAGGAGAACAAAAAGAGAAAGAAACAAAGGAAATATTTGAAGTAATAATTGACCAAACCAAACCACATATCCCAGAAGTTCAGAGAACTCCAAGAAAAATGAATACATGCACGCGCACACACACGTAGGCATATCACGTTCAATTCATGTAATATGAAAGACAGAGAAGACCTTGAAAGAACCAGAGAAGGAACAAATCATTTATGTGTTGAGGAATGAGAAAAGAACTACAGCGGGCTTCTCATCAGAAACCACGTAAAGAAGAATTGAGTGTTGAAATATTTTAAATGGTGAGAGAGAAAAAAACAAACAAACAAACAAACAAAAAAACTAGAATATTATAGTCAGGAAGTTATCCTTCAAGTGTGAGAGAGAAATACTTTCTCGAACAAAAACTAAAGGAATTCAATACCAGCAGATCTGCTCTAGAAAAAAAAAAAATGTTTTGAAAAGTACTTTAGAAAAAAGGAAAATGACGTAGGCCCAAAACTGAATTATATAAAGAAAGAAAGAGCATCAGAAAAGGAATAAATGAAAGTAAAAATAAAATGTTTCATTTACTTATTGTTCATTGATCTAAAAGATAACTGTTTATTCAAAGAAATAATAGCAACCCTCAATTGGGTAATTTTAGCCCATGTGTAAATGAGATGAACTGCAGCAATAGCATTAGAGATGCAAGATAGAGGTCAGGGACACTCTGTAATAAATTATCTGCACAGCTCTTGAAGTGGCATAGTGTTATTTGAAGGTTAACTTAGATTGGTTAAAAGTGCATACTGAAAACTATATGTCAACCACTAAAGTATTTTTTCAAAAAGTATAATTGATACCTAAGAGAGGAAAGAAAAGGAATCATAGTTAGAACTAGAGAAGGTAGAAAAAGAGGCAATGAAAGAAACAAACCAGTGCAGCAAGTAGAAAACAATTACAAACATGGTAGATACTAGTTCAATTATATCAATAATAACTTTATATGAAAGAATCTGAAAACATCAAATAAAAGATATAAATTGTCTAAATATATTTTTAAAAGGACCAAACTAGCTGTGATCTATAAATATTCAGAAGCTAAAAGTAAAAGTACAGAGAAAGATATTCTAATGCTAATATAATCAAAGGAGAGCTGGAGTAGCTATATTAATTTCAGACAATACAGATTTCAAACAATGAAAATTATCAGGAATAAAAAGTGGTATTTCAAAATGATAAAGAAGTCAGTTCCCAAAGAAGACATAACAATCCTTCATGTGTATGTACCTAACAACACAGCATCAAAGTACATGAGGCAAAATTTTATAGAAATACAAGTAGAAATAGACAAATCCACTATTACAGTCTGAGACTCACCTGTCTTTCAGTAACTGATAGATAACACAGGCAGAAAATTAGTAAGGATGTGGCTCATCTAAGCAGCACTACCAATCAACAGGATCTAATGGGCACTACAAAATATACATTCTTTTCAAATTCACATGGAACATCCACAAAGATAGACCGAATTCTGAGCCATCCTTTAACAAATTCAAAGGAATAGAAACCACACATAGTGTGTTCTTAGACCACATGAAATTAAACTAGAAAACAACAGAAAGATAGCTAAAGAAATACCCAAATATTCGGAGGTTAAATCACATATATCCAAATAACACATAAGTCAAAAAAGTGATTTCAAAAGAAATTAAAGCATAAATTGAATTAAATAAAAATAAGAATATAATGTATCAGATGCAATGAAAGCACTGATTAGATGGACTTTATAGCATTAAATGCATACAAGTATATTAGAAAAGAAAAAAGCTCTTTAAGCGATAATCCTATCTCCTACCTTAGATCCTAGAGAAGAAAGGTAAATTTAAGCTAAAGCAAGCAGAAGGAAAAAAATAGTAAATATTAATGCAGAAAGTGAAGAATTTGAAAACAGAAAAACTATAAAGAAAATCAACTAAAACTATGTCTAGTTTAGGAAAAAAAAAAAAAAAAGATTGTAGAACTGATAAACCTCTAGCCAGGTTAACAAACTGAAAAGACACAAATTACCAATATCAGAAATGATATAGGAATTTTTACTACTGATCCAATGGGGGGGATGGTGGATAACAAAGATATACTAGAGAAATTAGAGAAAATGGATCAATTCTTGAAAGACACAAATTACAAAAACTCACCCAAGGAGAGATATAGAAAATCTGAATGGGCTTGTATCTGTTAAAGAAATTGAATAAATAATAATCTCTCACAAAAGAAAGTACTAGGCCTCAGAATAATGAATTCTACCAAACATTTAAGGAAGAAGTGATAATAGTTCTCAGCTATTGCTTCCCGAAAATAAAAGTGAGAGGAACACTTTCTAACTATGAGATCAGCATTACCGCAATACAACACACAGCTAAAGATATTACAAGAAAGGAATACTAAAGCCCAATACTTCTTGTGAAAATAGATGCAAAAATCCTCAAAAAAATATTAAAAAATAATTCCAAAAATGTATAAAAAGAATTATACACCACCAATAAGTGGGATTTATTCTGGTTATGCAAGTATGCAAGTCTCGTTCAACATATGAAAACTACCACGTTAATAAACTAAAGAAGAGAAATCACATGATGAATAATCAATGCAGAAAAAGCATTTTACAAAATTCAATACCTGATAATGATAAAGACTCTGAGGAAACTAGGTGGCGGTAATTTCTTCAACTTGATAAAGAACATTTGTAAAACAACTATAGCTAACATCATACTTAATGGTAAGAAACTGGATACTTTTCTCTAAGATTGAGAATTAGTAAAGGATGTCCTCTCTGACCTCTCCTATTCAGTATCACACTGGAAGTCCTAGTTAGTACAGTTAGATTAGAAAACGAAAACAAAAGTATACAGATTACAAAGGAAGAATAATAATTCTCTATATCTAGGGATGACATGATTGCCTACTTTAAAAACCCCAAATACTTAACAAAAAACAAAGAAAATTCCTGGAACTAATAAGTGAATATCGAAAGTTCACAGGATACAAGGTTAATATACAAAATTCAGTTGCTTTCTTATATACTGGCAGATTAAATTTGGAATTTGAAAGTTTTAAAAATGCCATTTATGATAGCCCACAAAAGTGAAATACTTAAAAGTAAGTCTAGCAAAGTACTTACATGATCGATATATAGGAAACTACAAAACTCTGATGAAAGAAATCAAAGAAAATCTCAATGAATGGAGATATTCCACATTTATGAATCAAGGACTCAATATATTTAAGATGCAAAGTATTGCTGACTTGAACTGTCGATTCAATGCAATCCCCATCAGAATACCAGGACAGTATTTTATAGACATGGACAAACTAATTATAATTAGTTTGTAATTATATGGAAAAGCAAAAGTTCCAGAATAGCCAACAAACAAATAAACAAACAAACATGGAGGAATTATACTACCCAACTTCAAAACTTATTATAAAGAACAGTGAAAAGGGCAGTGTGGTTCTGATAAACAAATAGGCACATAAACCAAATAAAGAACCCATAAATAGATCCAAACAAATATAGTCAACTGTTCTTTGACAAATGGAAAAATATAATCCAAAGAAGAAAGGATAGTCTTTTCATCAAATCCTGGAACAATTGGAAGCCCATACGCAAAAACTAAGCCAAAATGGATATAGACATAAATGTGAAAAACAAAATTATAAAATTTGAGGTAGTAAATCTGTGTGACTTTTGTGAGATTTTGGATACAACCAAAAGCATGATACATGATATAAAAAATTGGTACATTGAACTGTGTTAAAATTAAAAATGACTGCTCTGTGAAAAATACCATTAAGAAAACACAAGCAAGCCACAGATTAGGAGAAAATATTTGTGAAACCTTATGTGTTAAAGGAATTTTCTCCAAAATACATGAAAAACTTTAAAAGATCAACAATAGGAAAACAATCCCAACAAAAATGGTCAAAATATATGCATAGACACCTCAACAAAGAAAACATACAGATGGCAAAAAGCATGGAGATACATGCATCTGATGTGAATGCTCAACAAAGGATGATCTTAGCAGAGGAGGGTTTTAATAATCAAAAGAATAGGATGACTTTTCTGTCTGTTCCCCAGCCACTCCTGTGATTGCCTGGTGGGCTAATGAACAAGGTAACAATAATGCCAGGGACAGAAATTATACATGTGCTCAGCAACATGGACTTCTCACTCATGAAGGCTGACCTGGCTTTAGCCACTGCTCAGTGCCCATTCTACTAGCTGCAGAGACCAACACTAAGTCCTTATGGCACCATTTCCTGAGTTGATCACCAGCTACCTGGTGGCAGGTTGATTACATTGGACAGCTGCCATCACAGAAAGGGCAGCATTTTGTTCCTATATGCATATGAGTAGACACTCTGGATACAGATTTGCCTTCCTGGCACAAAGTGCTTCCACCAAAACTACTATCCATGGACTTAGAGAACACCTTATCCACCATCATGGTATTTAACACAACATTGTTTCACAGCAAAACAAGTGCGGCAATGGGCCCATACTCATGTAATTCACTGGTCTTCCCCATGTTGTCTACCATTCAAAAGCAACTGATTTCGTAGGATAGTGGCATGGCCTTTTAAAGATTTAATTCAAAGTCCACATAGATAGCAATATTTTACAAGTAGGGGCAAAGTTCTCAAGAAGGCTATATGTGTTTGGAATCAGCATCCAGTATATGGTACTGTTTCTCCCATAGCTAAGATTCATGGGTCCAAGAGTCAAAGGGTGGAAATGGAAGTGGCATCACTCATTATTACCCCTAGTGACCCACAAGTACAATGTTTGTTTCCTGTTCCCATGACCTTATGCTCTGCTAGCTCAGAGGTCTTAATTCCAAAGGGAGAAATGCTGCCACCAGGAACAATCATTCCATTGAATTGGAAGTTCAGCTGACTACTTTGGGCTTCTCAGAACTGAATCAACAGGCAAGGATGCAAGTTATTGTGCTGGCTAGAGTGATTGATTTTCACTACAAAGGGGAAATTAGAATACTATTCCACAGTGGAGGTAAGGGAGAGCCTCTGGAATACAGGTGATCACTTAGGATGTCTCATAGTATTGTCATGTCCATGGGAAATGCAATAGCTCAATGTCTGCAGGACTATCATTGCCCAAAGTCTTCAGAATTAAAGGGTTGGGTCACTACACCAGGAAAAAAACATGACAAGCTGAGGTGCTTGTTGAAGGCAAAGGGGATCCAGAAATGTAGTGGAAGAAGAAGCAAGAAATAGCAGCTACAACCAAGTGACAAGTTACAGAAAGAAGGACTGTACATATGAGTATTTCCTCCTCATTTTGTATATATATATACTTTTTTCTTCTCATTGTCTTGTTATTTAACATAAGACATATTGACTTCACAGCATAGTATTTATACCTTGTTACTTTTACACCATAATATTTAGATTACAGAATATCAGGGTAACTTCATTTCCTTTTGTGGGGAAATTTTGAGATGTAGGCAGGATAAATGTACCTTATTACCCTGTTTCCCCGAAAATAAGACCTAGCCGGACAATCAGCTCTAATATAAGACCAGGTCTGTCTTATATTAAGTTTTGCTCCAAAAGTCGTGTTAGAGCTGATTGTCCAGCTAGGTCTTATTTTCAGGGAAACACGGTAGATGGAATTATGACCTTGTGATTGTCTTTATTTTGAGTTAACAAAGGTTTATGAAGATGTATATTAGAGCCAACTTGACAGGGGTGGACTTTTCATGGTTAATTTTGCATGTCAACTTGACTGGGACATGAGGTGCCCATTATTTCTGGGTGTGTCTGGGAGGGTGTTTCTGGAAGAAATTAGCATTTGAATTGGTGAACTGTGAAAAGCAGTTTGCCCTTACCACTGTTGGTTGTCGTCATCCAGGCCTTTGATTGCGTAAGTAGAGGAAAAAGGCAGAGGAAGGGAGAATTCACTCTCTGTACCTGAAAACATCAGTCTTCTGTCCTCTACTGAGATTTATACCACTGATCCTGTGGTTCTTAAAACTACACCACCAGTTTTCCTGGGTCTCCAGTTTACAGACTGTGGGACTTCTCAGCCTCCTTAATCCCTCAGGTCACTTCCTTACAATAACTCTCTTCTATCATAAAAAACTATTGGTTCTATTTATCTGTAGAACCCTGATTAATAAAATGACCTTTTTCTTAGAAATTACTGAAATGTTATGGCACAAAGAGGCATACTACTATATGTACTCTACTCTCAAATGGTCCAGAAGAAAATATGCACATAAATATATAAAAATCTGTGGATATGTAGACACACACATATGTAATACATAAACATATTTATAATTTTATATATTTATAATTATAATTGTGTATTAAAAGTTAAGGAATTACAGAATCTGGGAATAGTTTAATATAATTATATAATAATTATATCATATAATTATATAACTATATATAGAATTATAATTTTATAATGATTTTAGAATATATAATTATAGTTTTATAATTATAATATAATTATAACAGATATTATTAAATCATACTTGCAAATTTTCATAAGTTTCAAATTATTTCAAAATGTATTTTAAAATTTAGTTAAATTATTTTGGGTTGTTTTACGTATGGTAAATTAAGAACCTTAGTTTTCTGGTTTGGTTCTGATGCTCATTGTCCTTTACCAGAGTTTCTCTGTTGAATTTTCTACTATGTATAGGAAAGATAGTCTAGGCAATAAACGGGAAAATGTTCTTAAATACATTGTTTAAACACCAATTTCAAATTATCAAAAATGATATTTGAATAGAAGTTGTAAGGAAGCTCCATTAGATAGAAGAGGACAAAATATAATGAGAGGTGTTTTGAGGTCAATACACAGGCAATCCTTTAATTAAGAAGAAACGTATTTAGTTAAGTAATAAAACTTACTATATTGTTAAATTTGACTTGACACATGGTTAACAGCTGTAACTGAATGATATATTGCCTTAAGAAAACGTGTCTCATACAGAAGTAGTCATGGAAATGAATAGTGATTTGCCCAAATAATTTTAATAGCATTTTTTTTAAAAAGTCTTTTCAGTTGACATTCTATTTCCAGATGCCACCTCGTTATTTTGCTTAATGTTTAATGGACTGGATTAGCAAGATGCCTACGGTCAACAAATGCATGATTCTTGATCTCTTAGAGCTAAAAAAGCAAATTGTTCACTCATCCTACGCAAGTGTAGTACACTATAGGGAAAAGGGCAACAGATGGGACAGCAAGGGATCTGAGTTCTATTCCCAACACAGCTGCTTCTACCAGTGAGACTCATACCATCTAGTTCTTCTTTGAGATATTTTGCTCATTTGTAAAATAAGATGGTACAACAAAATCATCTTGAGCGTCTCTATTTTTTCTTCTTTGAAAAATGTATGCTCTTACAGTTACACAAACAAAATGGAGATCAGATTTTCAGCGTGCGAGCTATTAGAATAGAATAGACTATCTAGGTTCTCTGGGGCGATATCTATTTAATCCAGGCCTCTAAGAGAGGTAATGTTGTTATCTAAGTGTGCTTTCTGTAATGAATTAAATGTTTGCATCCCCCTAAAAATGATATGTAGAAATCCGAACCCCCTAATGTGATTGTATTGGGAGGTAGGGCCTTTGGGAGGTGATTAGGTCATGAGAGTGAAGCCCTCATGAATGGGATTAGTGCCCTTGTAAGAAGAGACACTGGAGCTTGCTTCCTTTGCCTCTTTCTCGGCCATGTAAGGAAATCGGAAAGAGGATTATCAGTATAACCTGACCATGCTGGCATCCTGATCTCAGACAGCCCAGCCTCCAGAACTGAGAGAAATAAATGTCTGCTGTTTAAGCCACTCAGTCTATGGTAATTTTTTTATAGCAGCCCAAACTGCCTAAGAAATTTACTTTGTACATTTTGGGATTGTTTTCAACCTTTCAAGAGTTTTAGGCAGTAGAATCATGTTTATTTACTAACTATTCATTGAACATTTACTATATGCTAAATCTTGCTCTATATTCAAGAATATAGTAATGCCAATACCAGGTGGAAAATTATAAGATCTAATTTATGTTCTAAAAAGATTCCTCTGTCTGAGTTATGGAAAGTGGATTTTAGGATGTCAAGAATGGGAAAACGGGGCAGTTGGAAAGCTTTTTTGGGTATGCTAAGAGAGACAATGGTGGGGTTCAGATAAGCAAGGTTAATGAATTTGGAATATAATCATTTGGAATGAATTTGGAATATATTTAAAATAGATTTAACAAGACTCTCCTTGGAGATCTGGGGAAATACAGCAATGTCTTAGTAAATGGCTTAAAGAGTGAGCAGAAAACTAAGCTGCCCAAATCTGGGCTCCCTTTTTCTCCTCTAATAGCTGCTTTTTTATCAATTTATGCATCAGGGGTTATCTTTTCAAGTCTATATACTAAAAAGTGTTTTGCAGCTTTAAAAGAAAAGTATGCAGACCACTACATTAATATATGCAAAGTACCTATCTATCAGTGTGCCTGCATCAAAACAAGTCAAATTTTGTGCTCAAAATAACTGATGGGTATCTTTACTGCATTTTATGTTAAACATTCTTTTTCTTCTCCTTGAATCAAGGATATGGAAGTTTCTTGAATCCTTAAATCTTTACATTTATTATTAAACATTTTGAGAGTTACCTTCATTTCTCAGTACAGTTAGCTGTTAATTTTTAAGTTCTATGGATTACAAGTAGATTTAAATCAATCCAGCATTTTCCTCATCGACCCTACACTCCCCAACCCACCCACACACATCCTGCAGCAACTCCTTTATAACATATTAGTTTATAACAATTTCATCTCCAGTTTAGGCATAAGTGGACATTGTATTCATTAATATTATTTTTATTATAGAGAATAATAATTGACCACACCCAAATTCCCTTTCAGGACTGAAGCTGCTGGGGATGGTTTTGGCCATAAGCCTCCAGCAGTCCTCTCTGGAAATTTCCTTTGACTACACAGAACCACTTCCTAAGGTCGTCTACATTCTTGGGACTGACTAATTAAAATGACTGGTCTATGTAGGAGTATAAAGACTCTGCCCCCTTATCACCTAAGGATAACTCTGAAGAGCTATCCCAGGTTTACAGATTTCTGTGGGGTCACTGGAGGCATTGTAACTACACAGTGGCCCAACTATTCTCTCTGCCAATTTTGTTTCCTTTTTTATTCTTTTCTTTCTTTCTTTTTTTTTTTTTTAAGTTAAAGTTTTTGGGGTGACAATTGTTGTTAGTCAAGTTACATAGGTTTTAAGTGTACAATTCTGTAATACATCATCTATATATCAGATCATGTGTTCACCACCCAGAGTCAGTTTCTTTTCCATCACCATATATTTGATCCCTTTTAGTCTCATCTACCACCCCTCTCCCCCCATTACCTTCTGGTAACCACTAACTTATAGCCAATAGTTTCCTTTTCTTACCTGTCAGGTGTTATTTCTGCAAATATTTCTAGATAAATTACACTTACTGAGAAACCCAAATCACAACTGTGTTAATGAAGATTATATAGTGGCAGTTTATGTAATAAGTTTTTGTCTATTTATAAATATCTCTATATAAGACCTAAGATCAAGACAGAAGGTCTTGAAACTAAAATAGTTCCTAACTTATAAACACATAACGCCTCCCCCAAATTAACTGTGATTTTGAGTAAGAACCATCTGTCAAAGCAGAAGGCCCAGAATATTTAGGTTTTAATAAAAGGAAACCAATAACCTAGAGGTCTGTACAATCACTCCGGCTCTGTCCTTTCTAGTATTCCATTTCTTTCACATGGTCCCGGAGGGCTTGCTCATTTTAGGACTGTGGTCTGCATGTTTTCCTGTTCTCCAAAATGGATGCAAATATTGGCAAAGTAAATTTTGTTCTTGCCTGAGACCACAACTGTCCTCTTGTCATGTGATCCCAAGAAATGGATGAAGAAATTCCAGGGAGAAAACAAAGCGTGAGTGCTTTTTTTCCCCCCATTTTAACAAAAAGCACAATTTCTTAACTTTATTTTCTGTGCCTCAGCTTCTTGGCTAATTTTTTAATGAAAGCCATAAAAATAAAATATTTAATTTTTAACATTAAACACAAAACCCAAAATACTCTAGAAGATGTGCAACAGAGAATATTTTTCTTAACTTTTAACATCGCCTTACCAGATGGTTATATTTTGCAGTGTTTAAGGTAAAGTTATTTCATAAAAATTCTCGTGAGAAATGTCTAACTGGAAGACTAACTTAAGTATATCAGCATATCTGACAAAATGCCTGTATCTAAAGGTTTGCTGCTCTGTGGAAAAAGCTACCAAAATCTGGAGTGGGGGAAAAATATCTATAAATTTAAGGTTTGGACACATACAGGCATACAACATGTAATTTTACTTTTGGAATGCTGATAAAAACATACCATGGTAGACTTGTGTCTCCAAACTATTAGAATCAGTTTTCATGGACGATGTCTTTTTTGCCCTAAATACCCCTTCAGAAAAAAAGTGTTAAATATACAATCTGTTTTCAGGGAAAGGTAAGTGGTGGTATCTACAATATTCAGTGACCTGTTTTATATTCCATGGCAATTGAAGTTTAGCAGTAGCCAGATTTGTAAGAAATTTGTGAAATGTTTCCTTGGGCAAATTTCAATTAAACAAATACCTAATTTGTTGTATAATTACAATCAGTTAAATAATGCCACTCAATTCTCATGAATAATGCAGTGTATTTCATTTTTATGCACTGAAATGAACTGATTTTCCCTGAGTTGTTTCAGTAATCTGATTTTTGCTCAGCTAAGGAGTTTCAAAAAAATGGTTCATATTTTAATTTAGAAATAAGAACAATGCTGAGAACATTTATATTATGAGGACAGAACTTCATTCATTATATCAGTTTTTAAATTTAGTGAATAGAGGTTCTTTCCATTTTCTTGTTTCATTCACCAACTTTATGTTCTAAAATTGAGTAGTACTCTGATCATTTCTATGTGGCTGATCACCTCAATCACTTACAAGTTGAGATCTGAGCGCTGGATAAGTTTATGAAATGGGCAATTTGACTCACAGGGGTAATCAAAATAACTGGACTGTAAATGATTGGTCTGGTTATCAGGTCATCCTAGCAACCAGATTGGATAACCCAATCAGCAATCAAATTTCTCTGCTCAACCACCCAAGCAATTGGGCAAAGCTAATCAAGTATCTCAATGACCAATTCCATGTGCATTTTAGATACCCACTGTGTATCTAATCATATACAGCAGTATCATTTGTATTTCTCTTCCTATTCCTTTTATGTTTCTAACATATTTAATGTATTGTACTTTGATTATTTTGCTTAAACATATAAGTAGATGCTTTAAACAGAATACCTTTAATTTACTGTTTCGATGTCTTCATATAATAGTTACTTATTTGACATTCCTGGGAACATTTAGCATTCAGAATAATGACACTTTGTATCTATTAGGTTGGTTCAAAAGTAAGTGTGGTTTTTGCAGTTATTTTTAACCTTTTAAAACGCAATTACTTTTGCACCAACCTAATAGTTGGAATTTACACACTTAAATAAGAAGCCCAACATGTCTGATTTCTGAGCAGATATTCTGGAGCTCAAGGGATTGCACTGATGGCAATGCAGCACGTTGGGGATTTTAGGCAACTTGATCTTTTTACTTCATTCCCAGAAGCAAACACACTGACAACCTGAAGTGAGAAACTATTACCATCTCCACACCAGGGACTGTTAATATCATTTATTCTGAAAAGATTTTGCTCACTAAAACTTTTGGCATTAGCAAGGAAAATGGAAATGCATCTTATGTTCAAACTATTTCCAGTCTGCTGACAATGTTTTCTTTTCTTTACTCTTTGCCCTTTTAACAAGATACAAGGAACAAATGGATAGCAAAGAAAAAAATGTAAATAGGTACACAAGGATGTGTGTGTGAGTGTTAGTCTCCAAAAGAGCCAACCAGTTGCTAATTAAAACTATTTATTCCCCAGTTGTTTGGGTTAATATAGGAAAATGGTTAGATTTACCCAGTCAATGATGAGTCGTATCATCTTGTATTATTAGATGTTCAATGCTTACTTCCTTAAGTCATATATGGATTTTTATACATGAATGTTACCCCAGTAGAAAACTTTCATCATAACTAGAGAACTTGTTTTATCATTTTGTATTCTCTCTGTCAATTCTGTGCTGTGTTGGGATGAAGCACAAACGAAGCACATTTGATGAAGAGTGATCACTGAAAAATCACATCCAATCACAAATAAATGCTTCCACAAAGTTGTGAACAATTGAATACCACTTTCCTATTAAACAATTGTTTAGTGGTCATTGATTAGTAATGAAAAGTTAGAAATTAAACATTACAGTGGTTGACGTAATTAACTCTAGAATCACTATTGCAATGGCTAGTGAGTATAGAGAATGTAGCCACCAAGAAGTCAAGAATGACTTACACTTTTTTTGGCTGAAAATTCTAAGATGCACATTCAAAATATAGCAATAATATGCAATAATAATTTTTAAAAAGAATATGAGGAGCAAAAATGTTGCAAAAACTTTATATGAATTTAACTTGGACAAGCTCCCATATTTATTTTCAGAATTATTCATTGAAGCTTGCTCAGAGATAACTATTTCTAAGGAGTTGTGATTCTGTATGTAGATGGAAAGGGATACCACTTTTTTGCCTACAAAGTCATATAGAATTGGTAAGAAAATTATTACCAAAATAATGAAAATAGTTCTTTAAAATATTTGACAGCTTGATTTCTCTTAAAAACAGTCATAATTCAATGGACTGTCTTGAAGAAAACAAAACAAACAAAGAAACAAAAACCTGCAATAGCTGATTGACAATGATTTATAAGGAAGTTCCTAAATTGAAAATTGATCTATCATCATTTCCATTCCTCCCCCCTCCCTCTCCCTCTCCCTTTCCCTCCCCTTCTTCCTCTCCTTCTCCTTCTCCCTCCCCTTTCCCCCCTCTCTCTTTGTCAAAAAAGACAACATATCCCACATGGCTAAATGGTTATTAATTTAAAAACAATAATGTAAGTGTGGAGGATTAAAATAATCAAAATGTCAGAAATTTACATCTTGCCAATTTGCATTCATTCTGTGTATTTTGGTCTCATATTCAAATTATCATCATCATTTAATGTGTTGTTTTATCATCATATAACACTATAAAAGTCTTTAAAGCCACATATAATCTCAATGAGTTCTTTCTACAAAACAAGCCTCAATAAAATTATTTTAATATCATCAAGACCACCATAAACACTTTGGTAGATTAATTAAGATAAATTAGTTATCATATTAATAATAGTGTTCACCAGGAATTAGAAAATACATGTTATGTTTTCTTAAATTATTTTAAGCCCTGGAAAAAATTATTGGCTGTGTAAGGGAATAATCTGGCACTTATTTGTTGTTACTTCAGGCCTTTTGTTGCTGTTTTCTATAGCAGATTTGGGAATATCTCTTGTCATTTCAATACCATGAAATGCTTGGATGATTCAAAGACTGACCATTCTGTCATTTATTACAAGGCCCAAATAATGTATTTCAAAAGATGTAATTGTATGACACATATATATTAAAGATAATTTTAAATTTATCCAAAAAAATCAGAAGAATTTGTTGAATCACTTATTTTTCCCAGAAAGGCATCCTAGAAAGGCAAATTATTTTATCTGGTGGAAATTAAGTGATAATAAAATATACAAGGTGTGATGATAATTAACATAAGTGATTTCTTATTAAAATCCTTTCTTTTTCTTAAAATATATAATGACTATCTTTTCTCATATATAGGTATTTTAAGTAAATCTTTATGACATATATATACATATGTATGTATACACAACACACACACACATAGAGAGAGAAAGAGAAAGAGACAGAGAGACAGAGAGACAGAGCGATTATCCTCATCATTTACTCAAAGCTTTTTCAATAAGATGTGCAAATAACAACAAGGATACTTGGGCACTTAAGAACAAGTATCTAATGTGCTATACTACAAAACTTCTTGGCTCATTTCTTTCTATAAATTCACTTCATGTTCTAATCATAACACATAATTACAATCAAAGTCATAGGTGTGAATGCAAAAATTGTTTCCATGAAAACATATAGCACATTCTTTTTGTTTTTGCACTCTGATTCTCAATCAAAAGAACAAATTTGTTAACGAGGAATAATTTACTTTTGCATTTTTAAAGTTAATTAAAACATGTGTAAAAGGAAAAATAGTAGTAAAATGAAAGCCAAAACATCAAAAATTTTAAGCTCATAAATATTTTCTCTCTACCACCAGTCACTGCCCCTCTTTATTATTGTGAAGCAAATTTCAGAAATTATATCATTTTTTTGATAAATTGTCTATTATGTGTTTATAAATGACAAGGACTCTACTTTTTAAACATAACTCCAGTGCTATTGTTGCCCATATCTCAGATCAGCAATAAAACAATAATACCTTAATACCACTATATTCACATTACTCAAATTGTTCTATAAAAGTTTTATTTTTGGTTCGTACATTGGGATTAGTTATTGTATCTCAAAGTCTGTTTTAATCCTTTGCATCGTATTGCTTTTTAAATTTTTCCTTGCAATTTTTGTTGAAAAAGCCAGGCAATTTTTCTTGTAAAATTTCCCGTGATTTCAATTTGCTTCTCTGTCTTATGGCTTGACATAATTTTACTTTTATGCATTTACCCCAAAATGGCATTTAAATACAGAGAAATAAGCATTGAATTTAAAATTTTAGCAAAACCATTTCATAGGAGTTGTTATATGCTTTCGTCAGAAGGTATAATGTGTCTTATTTCTTTTTGTGTTCTTAGCAGTTTTTGATGATTATTATCTAGATTTATTAATTGTGTGGTACAAAAATCTTTCTTTAGTTGTGAACTGGACTATTTCTGTACAGAGAAATTTTCTCTTTTCAACTGCTTTACCTTTAGATAAAGTTCATAAAGGAAAGGTAAGATAAATGGTTCATTCTTTCCAGGCATTCATCATTTTTTCTGAATAATGAGTTGGTTTCCTAGTGTATTACAAAAAATGATCAAGAAGTAAGTTTTTTTTTAAGCATTATTATGAATTTAACACGTTTGTTGTACTACGATCCATTGCATTTGCAAACCTAATTGCTGATCAAAATGTTCCTTGTTTAGTCAATAAGAACTGATTCTATTTGGGTCATCTTAAAGTGCTTTAGAAAAAAATTGAAAACATAAGGTTGGGAAAATTAAAATGTGAAACTAAATTATTGTTACAAAGATATTACTTAAAAAAAAACAAAATTAAAACAAAACTCTTGGAATTTAAAGATAATGAAAGAATACCTTGGACCATCATGAAGAAGAAGCAGCTAGGATAGAATTAAGAATATGTAATCTAACCCTATTTTGTTTATATATATATAAACAATCAATGCTCTAAAAATCATAAAGTCCTTAAGGGAAGAAAGTGACTCAAAAATTGTGTACAAATCAAATTATCATTCATTTAAGAGTCAATAGATATGCATTTTTCACATGCAGTTGATGAAGATGTCATTTTCTCATGAGTTCTTGAAGAAATATCTAAAGTTCAAACTTCAAACAACAAATTCATTAAGAGGAACACTATGGCAAAAAGACTAGAGGGAACCCAAAATTAGATACAGTACAGAGTATTACATAAGAATTTAAATAACAATAAAATATTATTAATATTGTAATATACCAAAAAAGTAATGTATAACACCTAAATAAGAGGATAAACTACTAACCAAAAAGTATTCAGAGAAGAGAAAGCAAAAATATGAGATAGTATGCGTATAATGACTTCCTCAATTATATTGCTAGAAATAAATGTCAATTCCCTATAGTATGCATCAACTATGTTGAACAAAATTTAAGATAAAAGAGCTACTATAACCAACTAATTTTGTGTTTATTTTTTATAAAAAGGGAATAGAAACGAAATATACTAGTTGTACCCATGCTTATATAGGAGGTTGATGGATACTGTCTAAACAAAAAAAGGATTAAAAGGTAACATGTAAAATTAGGTTTATGAAGTTAACTACTAAAACAACACAGTACAAACCCAATAATCAAAATAAATGTAAACATAGATATAAACACAAGGTAATAAATTTCTGTGACTTTTTAAATCTTTCAAAGGAGAAATTATAATAAACCTGTTTGACACAGTAAGTTATTTCTATGAAAGAACATATATGGTCTGCACTCACATTAAAAGTTAGTTTTCTATATTGTATCTCAAAGCAAAATGTCCCTCTTCTTCTGGTAACAAGACTTTCTTAATATACTTCAGAAAATATTGAAAATATAAGGATTGGGAAAAGCATAGCAGGCAAATGTAAAAAAAAAAAACAAAAAACAGAAACACACAAGAAAACCATAATTATTCATTGTGTCAAAATTAGACAAAAATATTGAATATATTTAAAAATGGCACTTTATCAAAATATTAGAGGAATAATTTGCAATGGGGTGAAACAGTCAAGGATATTTTGCAACACTATAAAGCATTGGATTTCATGAAAAATAAAAATACAAGAAATAAAAAGAAAAATCGAAATATATTACTAATATATTTAAAAACACCTATCATGAACCTTGATAGTTAAACACGTTAAAATGAATAATATCTAAAGGATATACATGACATAGTTAATAGTTTGACTTAATTAAAATATATTGATATACACTGAATCTTGAGCAAAGAGAATATACTATTACATTTGATCATAAATATTGAAAAAAATCTCAATAAATAACAAAAATTAGACTGTAAAAAATATTGCAGTCACCATTCTTTGATAACAATGCTGGAAAATTGTCATTATAATTATTAGTTGTAGAGATAAGTTGCCCATCTATTTTTACGAACTGAGTGTCCTGGTTTCAAGAGATTTGCTTAGCTCTCCTTTGGGGTAAAAAAGCTTTTAATTTTTAACATTTTTCCAGAAGTAATGGGACTTTGCCTTGTTCCTTGGGGTAGAATATTTAGCTTTTTTTAATTAGTATGTTTGTTTGTTTTTTTGTATTTGGGATGGGCATGATATTCTTGAGATTTCTAGACCCTAACCAGAAGCAAATATGTAAGCAGTGATGTTTGGCTTTGTTTTGCAGAAATAAGTGACAGAAACAGTGTTGACAACAGAGAATGAATAGTGACATAATTAATTATATTGGTTAGTACTTTTTTTCTTGGTATGAGTTTTCGTCGTTCATTGTGTAGTAATCCTACAGAGTCAAAATGGACCCCACCACCCCAAATCTGTCAAGACTGATGATACCACACATGCACAAAGAGAGTATAAAATAGTTTTGTACTCACAAAATGAGGCTTTCTGGGGAAAGTAGAGCAGGCTTCCAAGCAGGTCTGAAAATGGCTTGAGAAAGCAAGGAGGGGAAAATGGCTGAGATTTTATCTTGTTTCGGAGGTGAGGCCAGTGAGGTTCCCATGCATGGTCTGGAGTTTGCATGGTATGCTGGCACCATGCAAGGGTGTGTGAGCTTTCTTATCAGCTTGCCCAGATGTGGAACAAGGGGGTTTGAATACGTAGTTTGGTCTTCTGTGTATTGGCTTTTATTTTAACTTTTATTGACTTACACCAAAGGACATTAATTAAGTAAATTACATCACAAGGATCTGGGGTTCTTTATAAATACCTCCAGAAACTCCTGCCATGGCTGGTAACTCTCCATTATAATATCTGCCTATCCATAGGAGCACTGAACATTCTTCACAAGCATCTTAGGGACACCAGAACTGTTACCAAAACAGCTTTAAAGTCTTATTTATATACTACACTGCACGGGTTATATAAATGATTCCAGAATACTATGGGGATGCCTGACGTTTATAAACAGTCTATGTACTCAACCACTTAGATGGCTACCATTAGTTCCCTTGGGGATTCTAAATCCTAGCATTATTCTGCCTTTTAGAGGTGTCTGATTTAAGATACTTCCTACAATTCTCACATGATAGAGTTTCATTGTCAGTTTTTTAGGCATTTGAATGTAGGGTGTACGGACTGAAAACTTTTTCCTTCTTCCCATTTAGGTTCTATGGCTGGTACAATAATTAAATTGACAGGGGAAAAAAAAAAAAAGCAAATTTCTTTTTTTATGTATGAGAGCTGATAGAAATGTGAGACTCCAAGATGTGACCAAAGCAGGCAGCTTTTATACCATTTAGACGAGAAAACAATAAATGTGTGAAGAATTGATAAAAGAAAGGGGTTTGCGCTTTGGGTAGTATATTAATAAACAAGTAATAAGATTTGTTTATATAGTCTTCTTGGCCCTGAATTTCCAATCTCTGATGATAAGAATGCCTTCTATCCTCCCGGTAAAAGGAGGGTAACTTCACATGGGAGACTTATTTCCTGCTTTCAGGGAGACAAAGGAGAGTCAAGTATCCTTCTTGAGTTGTTTCTTAAGTAATTTGAATTCAAAATAATCAATATGCCAAAGGCGCATATGTGGGGGTGGCATATTCTTTTCTTTAAGGGATATTGCTGAGGCATCAGTGGTCATATGCTAGTCCATCATCTACTTATTCTACATTTTAGGTTTTACCGTTGTTTTGTCGCCATTAAATACTTATGAACCAAAAGCTTGGCTGAATGTTGAATTCACCAGTTCTCATACACAGACATGACTTAAGTTGGCTTCATAGTATTTCTCATAAATAAATATTACTTCATTTTCAGTTCCTTATTCAACAGAAGAGTTGAATAAGTATTTAACTATAACATTAGAATGATTTAAGTATCTTATATAAGTAGAGCAACTACAGCAATTACTTGAAGATTAAATTAATCTATTTGCCAGGCAGGAAGTTGTTTTAAGAAGCTCGATCAGGTGGATCAAATGAATGATACTGATTTACTGTCCTGTGAAAACAAGTCAGAATTCATTATAATATTGCCCTCACATTTAAAATAAGTTTAGTATTTTTCTTCATTATATTATTTCTTGATCACAAACATTATTATGACTTCGGATTTTTCGCAACTTCAGCATTGTTTAGTCTTGCTTATGTAGGTATATCAACTCTATTACTATTTGGAATTATAATATATTAATTATAATATAATTTATATGTAATACAATATAATATATAATTCAAATATATTAATTGAACATAACATATTGAATATTACGTAAAAACACATCTGTAGAATTGTATAAACACCTATATAAAATTTCTAGAGGAGTAGTGTTTATCTTTTTAAGTACACAGGGCAGGTTGTAGACTACCTAATAAATTATAACAGCTCCCTCAGTGTATTCTCAATCTACAACCACAATTTAAATTTTTCTATTTGTTGTCTTGTGGACCTGATAGACGACATATTCCAGAATGTTTGTTATCATGTGCTTAATGTATTTTAAGAAGATTTCTAGTGTATTTCTGTTATAACTATTTCAATACTATCCAAATATAAAAAGATCTCATCATTCATTTTGCCTCTTATATTTTGATTACTTCTGAGTATTGCTGGAGAATATCATGACACTCTATTTTTTCCAAAATAACTTGATACATACATCAGCCCCTTCCCTATTTTTCCAAAAGCTATTAGGCAATCTCTTCTGTTTGTTTATTTACCTCCCAGTCACATTTTCTATGGCACATATGTCTCCCTTTTTATTTTTTTATTTTTGCCTTCTCAGTCCCCAGGCTTGTTGAGGGGGCACATCTGCTGAGAACTGGGCAACTCATGCTTAGGTCTTAGGAGCCCTTTGAAGCTCATAGATTTCAATGCAACACTTGAAATTTTAGGCCTTATAATACGTTGCATGTGCATCTTCCAGCATCCCTTCTTTTAATTTGTGCACAGATAAATAGGTATTCTTTTACTTTAAAAATCCAAGCCCTTTAATGTTCCTCCCTTTTTGTCCCTTACCAAATACCCTGGTACTAATTTTCATCAATTACATCAGTTTTCTTGCATCATTAGTCTCACTAAGATCACACATATAACCACATGTCTCCTCGTAACTCTGTTACTGCTTCAAGAGAAAAAAAAAGTGGGATTTAAATTCAGAAGACACATTTTCATGAAACAACACAAATTACTAGGAACATGACCTCATCTTTCATTATTTTTTCAACCTTGGATATTCCTAGTTGTATTACTAAGGGTAAACTGAACTACTGCAACAGCAACAAAAAGCTTGACTTAGAACATAAAGAATAATTTATCCCTGAAAAACCAATCAGATGTGATTTTGTGGGACATCCTGTTATTTCAGTGATTTACACTGCCTCAGCTCCTGCCATTATGTTATATCCAATCACAACACGTGACCTCTACCTTATAGAAGCAATAAATGAGAATAGGAAAAAGTCATTTTGTAAACTGTCTCTGTCAGATAGTGACACACATCACTTGCACTCTCTGTCGATTTATCCCAAGCAGAAACCTGATTCCATCTTACTAGAATGCAGGTTTTGACATGAAGAAGCATATGGAATATATGCTGAGCGGTAACACTGCATTTACTGTTTTCTATTGCAAATGCAACTCAAGATATTATCACAGCCTTATACATGTTGAATTTTTATTTGATTTTTGTAAAATTATATTTTCTATAATTAAAAATAAAGCATAATATTGTACATGATTTTTGAGAATTTTCCCAAAGGACTAAGCTACACATTTTCAGCTAAGAGAACCTTAGTTGTAACTATGCTGTCTGGAAAAGACTTACCTCAAAAGAGTGTTTAACACAATCTTAACAGTGATAATGACAAATAAATGCTTTTCAGGAAAAAAAAAAAAATGATTATCATGATGCTGGTTGATTGTTTTTTTCTGACCTGCAGATCACATATTGGCTCATTTTATTGAGTATGATTAATTCGGAGAAATCTAGAATGATTGTTCTTCACATAGATTTCTTGATTTTTCTGGAAATTCCAAGGAAAACCTTTTATCACACTGCTAGAACAGCAAGACCACATTCACATAATGGCACTGCTTTCATGAAGCAAAATATTACCACATTTCTTCTTTCTTGCTGAGAAAGCTTTGTTCCTCAAACTGATTTCAGAGTTATCCGTTCATCAATTTTCTTTAATTTACCACTGAGTTGAGCATTGTGAGCTTAAAATATAGATATTTGAAACTGTTCCCTTTTCATTACAGTCAGAGCAAAGATAGAGCCTCCGTGGGCACATAAAAATTCACCCAAGTCTTAAATACAACTTGTCCTCATACAACATCTACAAACATTGTGCTAAAATAACCTAAAATAAATAAAGGCCTCCTGTCAGTCGCTCAATTGCACATGCTGTTTGTAAGTGGACCAATGCAATTAAGTATCTCAGTGCATCAGGGTTTTGGCGCATTGAATGAATAAAACATAACTCTTAGAGAAAAGATTCTTTTGATGAAACTGGAAAATTTTCTAAATACAAATCATATTCCTGGGTCAATTATTTCATACTCATTATTTCACTCACTTGTCATGTTTTCTGTTTTCCAGATTAATTGCTTTATTCATTCTAAATTAGTAACAAGTTAAATTATGTTGTTTTTTTTTTTTTTTCCAAAAGTTCTTACAATTATATATATATAATTGTATATATATATAATTTTGTACAAAAACATTTGTGTTTTTATGGTCTTGAAATGCACAAGTTCAAAATGTGTGCCATCAAACTTGTCTAAGGAATAGTGACTATTCAGTCCTTATCCCAAAACAGATTTTTTCTGGTCATGTTTCCTTGAAATTTTGCAATCAATTATTTTGGCCATGATATGACTTCAGAACTTCTATTAGAGCATATAACAATAGTTTCAACACTTCAGTTTGCCTTTTTTCATAACCTATACTTATCAGATCAGATCATCCATCTGTACTGAGTTACTGTGTTGGTTTTACTGTATTCTCCATGTGCCATTGGTCAAAATTAAATAAAGACTTGCTAAATATGTGGTTCACTCAATCTACTTAATAAATATTTCAGGCATATACATTTTCCAAGATACTTTGCTAGAAATGGAAAATTTCAGATATGTGCTTGTATATGTTCAGTATCCTCAAAATTTCACCATTTAGTGTAAGGCAGACTTGTTTGCAAATACTTGCAATAGAGTGACACAAGTCCTAAAATAGTATTCAGGTTGAGACTTTATGAGGATTATAAAGAGGGAATGTGGAATCTGTTCACCAGGAGGTGATACTTTGAACAATTCAGAGTATTATTCATTTTGAACAATACAGAGTAGGAGTTGACTGTGCAAACAAAGTGAGAGGTGTGTTGCTCAGGAAGAAGGTACATGTGGAAGGTCATTAAAAGAGTATCATAGCAGGAAGTGTAGGGATCAATACTTGTTGAGAATCTCCTGTGTTTTGTCACTGTTAGCTCATTTCATTATCTCATAAATGCCATGAATGCTTGTCCACATTTCAGAAATAAGTAACAACTTCAAAGATGTTAAGTAACCTTCCCAAGATTGCATATGTTAATTGAGTACGTACAGTCCTCACTATCTGACTTTAGTTCTTTCCACCCAGGCTTCCTTCTGGGGATGACCCATTTTTGTTCTAAACCAGAAAACATTTACATCTCATTCAGTGCTCTTAGCACCCTTTACCAAGGCAGTGACTCCTGTTTCCTCTTCCTTTGGTGGCTGCTGCTGCTTCTGAGGAAAGCCTGCCAAATGCTCTTTCAAGCCAATGGCGGTTATATTCAAGGGGCCTCAGTAACATGATTGGAAATATCTTCTATTCATAATACACGTTTCCAGACTTAGGCTAAATCACTCCTGCCATCATAAGATACAACTTAAAATGAAGTTCTCTGTTTAGCATCCTATTATGAACTCTGTTTTCACTTGCCTAAGCTTTCCTTGTACTATTTCTACAACTCTCACTCTGTTGCACTGTGCCATCTGAAACCTTCAGTTTATTGTGAATTTGTGAAATTAACTCTCTTAATAAATCCCATTCCTCTGCCTTCACAGTACCATTTTTCTACCACTTGTACTGCATGTAAATCTCCTCCAGAGTATTGCTTTTCCTACCGCTCTGGAAAGGCTTTTTTTTTTACCCCCCTTGGAAGCCCCGTAAGAATGCACCAGGAGGTAATTACAACATTTTATTTTTGTTTTGTTTTGTTTTATTTATTTTATTGTATCTCACCTTGCTACTGCAAAGCTTTCTACAAAACATGTTACCATTTTGACATTCAGATTATTTATATTTTTTCCTAGTTGATATCGTCTATATATTTTTTTGAAGATATTGAGTAGTTTGATAATATTTTTTTTGTAATTCTTTCTTAACCATTATCCTCAGTCACCTACCCTCCATCCATGTACTCGCTTTCATTTCTAACCTATCTATTTAACATATATCATCCAAAAATTGTCTGAATTACACATTCACTGGATGGTTTTCTACATTTATTCTCATAACTATTTCACAGTAAACTACATTTATAATGTAGTTTAAAGAGGACCAAAAAGGAAAAAAAAAATAGTTTTTATTCTTTCAAACCATCTGGGAAAAAAAGCAATATAAAGACAATAAATCTCATAATTTTAATTTTCTCAAATCTATTTGACTATACAGTTCCTTTGTAATTCCTGATCTACTTCCTGTTTTCTGATGCCTCTCTTTTTTCTATCCACACTAACTTTACTCCATATTACTATGTTTATATTGTTTCTGGTAAGTTCTTTACAGAAAGAATAATTTCTTACAAGACTTTATAAGTAAATTCTTAATAAATTCATGTAATATTTTAATTAAAATATGCTGGCAGTCAATTATTTTAATTTCACTAATCTCCAAGCCAAAGTTCTCCTTTTCAAAGAAAGTAAACTATCCTACTTCTCTTAAAAGACTTAATAGCACTGTGTGACTTAAAAGTCTTATATTCTGTCATTAATTTTATACACTATACTACAGGACATTAATTGGAATAGTATGAAGTATTATCATAAATAATTAAAACTAACCAATAAAAGTAAATGAGCAAAATCTATTTTTTAATGGTGTTTCTTCCTTCATTTTATTGCTTATATCTTATTAATTCTAATTCAGTATTTTTCCATTGGGCCTCCTGGACATTAAAGAAAATCATTCAGATTTCATTGAATACTTAATTGTCTGATTTCAGCTCCTATTTCTTGCCACCTAAGCTCTTAATTTGTCTGATGTTCAGTTTTCTGACTCCCTTAATGGGCCAGATACGGTAATTTCCAAAATTCTCTTACTGCTTATGGGAGTGGGGAACACTTTATAAATAAATGACTGAATATACATTTAAAATGTGCTTATAATATGGTCTGCCAAATAGTAAGTTCCCAACAAATATTTTCTATTATAAATATCACTATTTCATTAAAAACAGAGACTCAGAAAGGAAAACAGTTTGTTCAAGGATGAAGCTGGAAGTTGACAGGGATAATATTCAAACTCAGCTCTGATTTTTTCAAGTCTAGGTACTCTTAACTAATTCACAAATATTCACAATCAATAGTAACTATAAATGGATTCCAAACTTCATTCAACCTGGATTTATGCTTTTATCTATTATTCATGATCAATCTATCCACAAATTACGCAAATGAGAATCTATCAATCACTGATTGATTTGGTCAATGACAAAATCCTATATTCTTGATTCTTCCATAAAGAGTGCAATGGACCCCACTGCTCTACTTTGTATAATTTATGTTAACGCTTTGGGATCCTTTTTTATTTTTAGCCACTGGAACTATCATGTACAAAGAAGGTGATCACATTTCCAATTATCAGTTTAATTTACTTTTTCAAAATAATGAAAATTATTGTGTAAGTAGATATAGTGATGCATTAAAACAATCTTATCTATTTTTCCATTTCATTCAAATTAAGAGAATTCCTTCTAGGATACTCTACCCACCACTGCATCTCAAAGATGTATAGATTTGTTACATATGTTACATATGTTACATAATCTAGACCCCTACCCTGGAAATCTCAATTAATTTTTATTTATTTACACTAAATGCATTTATATCAGGTGTGAATCATTCACTAAATATACAATTTTAATGTAAACATAATAAAATACTATATGAAAAATAGTACTAAACATACATTTCAAATCAATTATTCAAGTGTTTTAAAACATACAATGTACATACACATCTATGTACATGGAAACCTTGTGAATGGGGGTTCAGACTGGTTTCTGGCACAGTACGCATATTAGTTTTAATATGATTTATTCTGCTTGACACAGCCCCACTTCTACTTCTCAGGGACAATCATTTCTGTAGTCATTGTCAAATTATCTTTGCTACTAATATATGCCTAATTTTTATGGAATATTTGTTCCTCACTCGCTTTAGGACACCAAAATACTATTTCAGTTTTCTTTTATCATAAATATTTATTGTTCCATAAACTAGAGTATTACTTTTGAAACTGGTTTGATATTTAAAGTTCTACTCTAGTTGGATAATCAGCAGCTGACTTCCCTGATGCAATTACATATCTGTCTACCAGACTGGAATCCAAATGTTGCACTTCCTTGGCTTAGCTTGGCAGCCCTAAATGTTAATTTAGTTTGTGGCTTGTCAAAATAATGTGTGGACATTAAACTTGCAAGTGATCTAATTTTGTTGTTTTTGTTTCTAGCACTTTAGATGCATTTATTTTTGTAGAATCATTTTAGTCCATTAAAAATCAATAATTTATGATCCTTTATACCGCAACCTTATAATTAAAACAATAACAAACATTTATTGAGCACTTATTTTGTGTCTGAGTGCAACTTGAAATTGTCTTTTTACACTATAGTTGTCTTTTTTCACTATAGTTGTCTTTTTTACAATAATTCCATGAAATAGGCAATACAGTTCTTTCCAATTTATAGATTAAATATCTGAGAATTAATGAGGTTAAATGGTTCAACCAATGTGACATAGCTAGAAATATTTGGAACTTGGATTGCTGTGTGAGCAGTCTAACTTCAAAGTCCTCTCTCTCAACCATTTTGTTATCTGGCTGCAAGTAATCTAGTGAGTCAGAGCTACATCCCAAGATGTAAGAGTGATGATATAATAAGTTTAACAATAAGATTTTTGTATTCTATGTATCAGAGTTTAGTTTCATTGTATAAAGTAGTCAATATTGTACCATATGGCATGAACTAAATGAGTCATACAATAACAAAGATTCCATGAAAAAGACTTTAGAGTAATCCCCATTTATCTGCTGTTTTGTTTTCCATGGTTTCAGTTACCATTAGTCAACCACAGTCTGAAAAATAGTAAATGAAAATTTTCAAACATAAGCTATTCATGAGTTGTAAATTTTGAATAATGTGATGAAATCCTGTCACTACTGCTTCATTTCACCTGGGATATAAATCATCCCTTTGTCCCCCATATCTACACTGTGTACACTACCTGCATGTTAATCATTTAGTAGCCGTCTTGGTTATCAGATTGAATGTTGTGGTACATCAGTGCTTGTGTTCAAGTAATCCTTATTTTACTTAATAATGACTTTAAAGAGCAAAAATAGTGATGCTGGCAATTTTGATATGCCAAAGAGAAGCCATAAAGTCCTACTTTTAAGTGAAAAGGTGAGTACAATAACATAAAATATTTTGAGAGAGGAGAGATACCACAGTCACATAACTTTTCTTACAGCGTTTGTATATAGTTATAATTGTTTTATTTTATTACTTGTTATTGTTGGTAATGTATTACTGTGCCTAATTTATAAATTAAACTTGATCATAGGTAGCTATGTATAGGAAATATGGTATATATAAGGTTCAGTACTATTTGTGATTTCAAGCATCCACTAAGGGTCTTAGAATGTATATAAGGTGGGAATACGGATCAGTGGGGGACTAATATATAAAAATACAGTTTCACAAGAGAGCCTAGTGTTGGATAAAATGCTGTTTTTTTTCAGTGGAATTGTGTCTTCTTCTTTTTAATATACAATTATTCATAGAAACATCAATAGTAACTTCATAGAGAAATGTTGGAGAAATAAGTTAGAAATGCCAAATGTCAGAAATATTTTACTCCCATTAGACTTGAGCTTGTTGAAGGAAGGAAAATAAAGTTTGCTTAGAGTTTATAAATTGGGGGAGGGGGGAGTACTTTATTAAATTGGATAAGGAAAAGCTTACATTTCATGATTGTTTAAATGACTACCTAACTTGAGCAAGAAGCATTAGTCTGAAAGTAAGCTGCCACCATCAAAGCTATCTTTAAACTTTTTAAAAAAGATTTCTACTAAAAATGTAACTAACATACAACATTATATTAGTTTCAGGGATACACGATAGTTATTCAACATTTATATGCTTACAGAAGTGATCACAACAATAAGTCCAGCAACCATCTGACACTGTACCATGCTATCACAATATTGACTATATTCCCCATGCTGGACATTACATCCCTATGACTTAGTAGTTTTATATCTGGAAATTTGGACCTCTTATTCCCCTTCCCTTTTCTCCACTTTTTAAAATTTATCAATTTCAGTTGACATTCAATATTATTTAATGTTAGTTTCAGGTGTACAGTGCAGTGGTTAGACATTTATATAATTTAAGAAATGATCCCCCTGATTAGTCTAGTTCCCACCTAGCACTATACATAGTCATTACCATATTGTTGACTACATTCCCTCTGCTTTATTTTACATTCCTATGACTTTTTTTTGTAACTACCAATTTGTACTTCTTAATCCTTTCATTTTTTAACCCTGCCCACAACCCCTTCCATCCATCATCCCAACAAATCTAATAGCTATCTGACACCATACATAGTTTTTACAATATTATTGACAATATTCCTTATGCTATACCCTACATCCCCATGACTACTTTGTAACAACCAATTTGCATTTCTTAATCCCTTCTCCTTCTCTCACCCACACCCCGAACCCCCTCCAGTCTGGCAATCATCAAAATGTTTTCTATGTCTATGAGTTTGTTTCTGTTTTGTTAATTTTGTCCTTAGACTTCACATATAAGCAAAATCACATTGTATCTGTCTTTCTCTGTCTGATATATTCCATTTTGCACAATACCTTCCAGGTCCATATATGCTGCCACAGATGGCAAGAACTGATTCCCTACCATGGTCAAGCATTATTCCATTGTATATAGGTACCACCTGCTTTTTATCCATTCATCCATCAACAGACACCCAGGTTGCCTCCATATTTTGGACATTGTAAACAGTGCTGCAATGAACATATGTATGCACACGTCCCCTCAAATAGCATTTTGGGTTTCTTTGGGTAAATACCCTGAAGTGGGATTACTGGGTCCTTCATTGTCCCTTCTTGTGGCCTTTGTTTTAAAATCTATTTTGTCTGGTATAAGTATGCTACCCCAGCTTTTCAAAATATTTTTTCATTTCCATTTTCATGATATCTTGTTCCATCCCTTTTCTTTCTCTGTGTGTGTGTCTTTCAATTTGAAGTGAGTCTCTTGTAGGCAGCATATGTAAGGGTTTTGTTCTGTTATCCATTCATCCCACCTATGTCTTGTGATTGGAGTATTTAATCCAGTTACATTGAAAGTAATTGTTGATAGATATGTATCTATTGCCATTTTATTATTCAGGATTTTGATTTTTTTTCCACCTTAAAGAAGTCCCTCTAATATTTCTTGTAATACTGGTTTGGTGGTGATGAACTCTTTTAGCTTTTTCTTGTCTAGAAAGCTCATTATCTGTCCTTCAATTCTAAATTATAGCCTTACTAGGAAGAATAGTCTTGGCTGTAGGTCCTGGTCCTTGCTTTTCATCACATTGAATATTTTGTGCCAATTCTTTTTGGCCTGCAAAGTTTCTGTTGAGAAATCAGCTGACATTCTTGTGGGAGCTCCCTTATAAGTTACTAGTTGCCTTTCTCTTGTTGCTTTTATGATTCACTCTTTATCTTTAACCTTTGCCGTTTTCATTATAATATGTCTAGGTGTGGACCTGTTTTAGTTAATCTTGTTTGGGACTCTCTTCATTTCCTGGACTTGTATGTCTATTTCCTTCAACAGGTTAGGAAGGTTTTCAGTTATTATTTCTTCAAATAAGTTCTCAACCTGTTGCATTCTCTCTTCTCATTCTGGTACCCCTATGATGCGAATGTTGTTGTGCATGATGTTGTTCCAGAGGTCTCTTATACTATCCTTCTTTTCTTTTATTTTATTTTTGGAATTTTTTCCCCCTTCATTTTGCTGTTGCAATTGGATGTTTTCTGCTACCTTGTCCTCCAAATCACTGATTCAGTCCTCTGCTTCATCTAGTCTGCTGGTGATTCCTTCTACTGCATTCTTCATTTCAGTTATTATGTTGTTCACTTCTGACTGGTTCTTTTTTACAGTTTCTATGTCCTTTTATATGCTTGCTATCTATTTGTTGAAGTTCTCACTAGGTTCTTTGAGCATTCTTATAACCATTGGTTTGAATCCTGTCTCTGGTAGTTTGCTTGCCTCCATTTTGTTTAATTCTTTTTCTGGATTTTTCTCCTGTTCTTTCAATTAGGATGCATTTCTTTGTTTCCTCATTTTAGCTGTTTCTCTGTGCTTGTTTCTACGTATAAGGTCGATCTGCTGTGTCTCCCAATCTTGTCGGTTGACCTTGTGGAATCCAGTAGCATAGTCACCTGAGCAGAGTGCTCCAGTTGTGTCCCTTGTGTGGGTTGTGTGTGTCCTGTTGTTATATTTGACCTTGCTTGCTATTGGCACATTAGTGGGGGGATTGACTATTAGGCTGACTGGCTGAGCGGTTTTGCTGTGTCCACAGCTTATGGCCTGTTGTGCAGGAGGCTAAGTAGAATTTGCCCCAGTGCACTCTGGTGCCTAGTGACACCTCCCTTTGTGTGTGCTGCTTGTGGGTCTAAATAAGTGGTGTTCTGATGTGGTCTGAAGCCACCTTGCAAGTATGTTGGTCCTGGGGTTTCTTGGGAGGTGCTCCAGTGCAGTCCCAGGTCAGTCACTGCCTTTGACCTTCTGGGAGCTATCTGGTATGAGCTACATAGATATCTGCAGTTGTATACTGCCTGTGCTTGACCTGGCGGTTCATGGGAGAGGCCATACTGCAAACTGAGGACAGCTGCCACCAGTACTGGGTCTGAGGTGACTCCACAAAAACCCAGGACACCTCAAGGCCTGCTGCCACCTGCTGGCTTTCTTAAGGTTCAGCCACTGATAATGCCTCATGCAGTACATGAGGCAGGATCTCCAAGAGTCACAAAAGTGTGAAGAATTGTGGCCACCTGGTTAATGTAAATTCTGATTTGGTGCCAGTGCTGAGCCTAGGGCAACACAGCAAAAGTCTCAGAGCACACCGAGGCCAGTTGCTGTCTGCCTAGGACAGCTGGACTCGAGTAGTTTTCCAAGAACGAGTGCAATGTAGATGGGCTGGCTGCTCATGGAGAAAGTGCCTCCCATGGTGCTTGAAGTGAGTTGGGTGGAGTTCCAGTGAGTCAGCAGGGAAGATCAGTGGAGCTCATCAGGCCAGTCAGATTCAGATTTGGCTGGAGAGGGCAGGCTCAACACAGGAAAGATGGCTCCCACTTGTGATCTATGTGGAAGGTGGATTCCTCACCAGGAAAATGCCAGCTGATCACCAATCTTCTACCTAAGCCACATGCCTCAGTCTGCCCCCCACCCCCATGTCTCCGAGCCCTCCAAGTAACGGTTCTTCCACTGGCACCCAAGGTGAGTGCCTGCAAGCGAGTGAGTCTGTATGTGGACTATTTAAGAGAATATCTGGGTTTCCCACAGCCTTCTGGTCCACTTACATGGTTGGAATCCCCACTATTTTTCACAGCCAGATGTTGTGGGTGCTCCTCTTCTTGGCACCAGTACTCCGGTATGGGGAGCCTGGTTTGGGGACTGGGTTCCTCACTTCTCTGGGGCAGAACCAAGATGATCCAAGATATCTCTTTTGATTCTCAATCACAACAAACAGGTGTGGAGCCCGTTCCGAGTCTCTGCTCTCTGTGTCTTGACTTGGCTTCTTCTTTATATTTTTAGTTATAAGATTTTTGTTCAGCGATACTGCAGATGGTTTTCCAGGTTGATTGTTCTATAATTTAGTTGTAATTTTAATGTGTTCACAGAAGAATGCAGGCATCTTACCTGACCACCATCTTGGATCTCTCTTTGAAATGTTTTTAATGGCTGCTTACACTCCACTCTGGGAATTGAGTGGAAGTCAAAGAGAATGATGCTCCTTTTCTTTTTTCTTCTTCTCAGGTTTCTTTTTTCTTCTTAGGTTTATTAGAATTGTAGAAATGTAATATATAGTACAGTATTCCTCTTTCTATGTTTCCAGTCAGTGTTAAATAAGACTTAGGAGACAGGCAAATGGTGGTAAACTGTCCATCACTATTTTGATAATCTCATTGGGAATAAAACTTTATAGTGTGGCCTAAAGGGCTGGCTACCACTACTGATTCTCTTATCTCACCTCAATCTAGACCTAAGGAGAACTCACCCAAACAAAAGCTTACATCAGCAGAGCTGAAACAGGTGGCCAAGATCACTTCCTTATAGCAATTCAAAGTAGATGGAAGAAAAAAATAGTAAGTATTAATAGTTTAATTCTACCTAATTGGATGTTACCTAAAAATCACATACCTCTACATGAAAGGAAAAAAAAAAAAAATAGAGCAAGGGAAAGGACATTCCCTCCCTAAAAAGTATGAAGCTTACACTCAACAAATAGAGTAGAAAGGAGTTGGTACAATATCATCTCAGCATGGTTGAGTTTACTATGATGATAGAAATGGAATAAAATTTTGTTGAAATAGTTCTCTGGGTAGGGACAAGTGGGTAAATATGAGGCTGAATTTTTTGAAGTATACAAACGTTAATGCAAATTAAATTACCCCTCACATTTATTAGTTATTCAGAGAAGAGAAAGGATAGGTACTTAACATAAAACAAATAAGTTTCTACACAACTGTATAAATTGTAATAGTTTTACTAAGTTTGAAATATTTATTTGAATTTTTTCCCATATTTTAAAATAATTATGTTGAGAACATGGAAATGGCTATAATAATGTAATTTATTATTATTATAATGGCACAGAACAAATATTTTTATAATTAAATTTTATCCTTTATTTCAAAAAATCTTCAAACCATCTGGTTATACTATAATTAAAAAGATTTGTATAGGAGGTTGGTGAATTGGCCAAAGTAGGTCATCCATTTTGTTAAGCAATTTTCCATCTGTGAGTGTAGTTCAGTATTATGCCATAACTGGAAGCTTCATTTATTATAAAGGTAAAAAGTTAAAATAATATGAAAAGACAGTCTGAAATAGTATATTTTTAAAAAGTGAAAAAATTCTTTGAAACTGGAAAATGCT